>NC_143027.1:42478125-42631250 GCF_057628025.1 Oncorhynchus mykiss
GCTGACACAAGTCATTTTTCCAACAATTGTTTACAGACAGGTTATTTCTCTTTTAATTCACTGTATCACAAGTCCAGTGGGTCAGAGGTTTACATACACTAAGTTGACTACAGCTTGGAAAATTCCAGAAAATTATGTCATGGCTTTAGAAGCTTCTGATAGGCTAATTCACCTGAAGTCAATTGTAGGTGAACCTGTGGAAATATTTCAAGGCCTACCTTCAAACTCAGTGACTCTTTGATCATGGGAAAATCATGGGAAAATCAGCCAAGAAAAAATAATTGTAGACCTCTACAAGTCTGATTCATCCCTGGGAGCAATTTCCAAATGACTGAAGATACCACGTTCATCTGTACAAACAATAGTAGGCAGGTATAAACACTATGGGACCACACAGCCGTCATACCGCTCAGGAAGGCGATGCGTTCTGTCTCCTAGAGATGAACGGACTTCGATGCGAAAAGTGCAAATCCATCCCAGAACAACAGCAAAGGATCTTGCGAAGATGCTAGAGGAAACAGGTACAAAAGTATCGATATCCACAGTAAAACAAGTCCTATATCGACATAACCTGAAAGGCCGCTCAGCAAGGAAGAAGCCACTGCTCCAAAACCGCCATAAAAAAGTCAGACTACGGTTTGCAACTGCACATGGGGACAAAGATGTCACTTTCTGGAGAAATGTCCTCTGGTCTGAGGAAACAAAAATAGAACTGTTTGGCTTGCAAGCCGAAGAACACCATCCCAACCGTGAAGCACGGGAGTGGCAGCATCATGTTGTGGGTTTGCTTTGCTGGAGGGATTGGTGCACTTCACAAAATAGATGGCTTCATAAGGCAGGAAAATTATGTGGATATATTGAAGCAACATCTCAAGACGTCAGGAAGTTAAAGCATGGTCGCAAATGGGTCTTCCAAATGGACAATGACCCGAAGCATACTTCCAAAGTTGTGGCAAAATGGCTTGAAGACAACAAAGTCAAGGTATTGGAGTGGCCATCACAAAGCCCTGACCGCAATCCTGTAGAAAATGTGTAGGCAGAACTGAAAAAGCGTGTTCGAGCAAGGCCTAGAAACCTGACTCTGTTACACCAGCTCTGTCAGGAGGAATGGGCCAAAATTCACCCAACTAATTGTGGGAAGCTTGTGGAAGGCTACACGAAACGTTTGACCCAAGTTAAACAATTTAAAGGAAATGCTACCAAATACTAATTGAATATAAACTTCTGACCCACTGGGATTGTGATGAAAGAAATTAAAAGCTGAAATAAATCATTCTCGCAACTATTATTCTGACATTTCACATTCTTAAAATAAAATGGTGATCTAACTGACCTAAAACAGGGAATTTTTTACTAGGATTAAATGTCAGGAATTGTGAAAAACTGAGTTAAAATGCATTTGGCTAAGGTGTATGTAAATTTCCGACTTCAACTGTATTCACCACCTTTGCTATGAATCCCCTAAATAAGATCTTGTGAAACCAATTACCTTCAGAAGTCACATAATTATTTAGATTGCACACAGGTGGACTTTATTTAAGTGTGACATGATCTGTCAAATGATTTCAGTATATACACCTGTTCTGAAAGGCTCCAGAGTCTGCCACACCACTAAGCAAGGGGCACCACTAGAAGTATAGAAGTACAGATCAGGGTTGGGTTATAAAAAAAACACCAGAAATTTTGAACATGCCACAGAGCACCATTACATCAGTTATTTAAAAATGGAAAGAATATGGCACCACAACAAACCTGCCAAGAGAGGGCTGCATTAATCAGAGAGGCAACAAAGAGACCTAAGATAACCCTGAAGGAGCTGGAAAGCTCCACAGTAGAGATTGGAATATCTGTCCAGAGGACCACTTTAAGCCGTAGAAAAGTACAAAAATAAGCAAACACGTTTGGTGTTCACCAAAAGGCATGTGGGAGACTCCCCAAACATATGGAATAATGTACTCTAGTCAGATGAGACTAGAGCTTTGAGCTTGAGCTTTTTGGCCATCAAGGAAAATGCTATCACTGGCTCAAACCCAACACCTCTCATCACCCCGAGAACACCTTTCCAAGAGTGAAGCATGGTGGTGGTAGCAGCATCATGCTGTGGGGAAGTTTTTTATTGGCAGTGACTGGGAAACTGTTCAGAATTGAAAATATAATTGATAGCGCTAAATACAGGGGCATTTTTTAGGGAAACCCGTTTCAGTCTTCCAGAGATTTGAGACTGGGACGGAGGTTCACCTTCCAGCAGGACAACGAACCTAAGCATACTGCCAAAGCAACACTTGAGTGGTTTAAAGGGAAAACATTTAAATGTATTAGAATGGCCTAGTCAAAGCCAGATCTCAATCTAATTGAGAATCTGTGGTATGACTTAGATTGCTGTACACCAGCGGAACCCATCCAACTTGAAGGAACTGGAGCAGTTTTGCCTTGAAGAATGGGCAAAAATCCCAGTGGCTAGATGTGCCAAGCTTGTAGAGACATACCCCAAGAGACTTGCAGCTGTAATTGCTGCAAAAAGGTGGCTCTACAAAGTATTGACATTGGGGGGGGTGAATAGATATGTGCGCTCAAGTTAAGTTATTGTGTCTTATTTATTGCTTGTTTTACAATAAAAAATATATATTTTGCATCATCAAAGTGGTAGGCATGTTTTGTAAAGCAAATGATCCAAACCCCCCCCCCCCCAAAAAATGGATTTTAATTCCAGAATGTAAGGCAACAAAATAGGAAAAATGCCAAGGGAGTGAATACTTTCTCAAGCCGCTGTACATGTCAAGCAGTGACATTTCAGCTCTGTCTGTCCTCTTCCTTAGTGTGCACTGTCACCGTGTCCGTTTCCATCTTGTCCAGCTGTGTATGTAACATTTCACATAAACCCTGTTTGTCCGTATCGAAATAGCGGTCCTTGTACTTAGCATCGAGCATGGAGGCGACACAGTAAAGAGGCTCAGAAAATGCCCCATCGCTTGTTCACAACCTGTGTCGGCAGTTTTGTTGAGCAAAGTTACCGGAGTTACACAGTAATAATATCACTGCTATTAGCTTCACGACATACTATGGAATGCCGTTTGGGTCTTTGATTGTCAAAAAATATATGTCAAATAACACAATTTGACGCGTTAAATAAGCATTTAATTTGACACGTCAAATAACACAGTTCTATTATAGAATGTTGTGTGTTCTGAATTTGCATGTGCAAGCCAAGCGCCACCACTACTATCAGTAGCACTGTCAAAGCTGTACAAAATTTGTCTGCAAACAAGAAAACACCGGCCATGAACGACGAGTTTACAATACTGAGTTGGTAATAAAGCATTATTTGTTGGGCCGCACCTTCTGGGGTAGCTAGCTAGCTTCAGCTTGCTAGCACCAATACAACCAGCATGAAAACAATGACCAGTAGAAACTGCAGTAATTTTCACGATTTTTAGCAATGATTTGGGAATCCTAGTGAGTAAGTATTAGCTATACTTGTTGTTCGCCTATTGAAATTGAACTTCAGTTCATGGAAATAAATAGCAGCCAGCTACTTAACCCTGTTGCCCAAAGCTAACGTAATTAGCAGCCAGCTTGCTTCATCCGGCTAGTGAGGCTCAACCAGACCGGGTTATGTGTTGTGAAGCTAGCCACAATAAGGATTAGGCACAATAGTGGAATTTGTGGTTTGCCTTCAAAATAAAGGTACCTCTGAAAGTGATGGTTACAATTGGAGGAATCATGCCATATTTAGACTAGATAATGTTAAACAAGGTTGGAATGGGAAGCTATGAAATGGGGTATCAGTCTACCCAATATATTTTTTCGCCAACATCCTCCTCAGAGTTATCAGACTCCAAAACATCCACGCGGTATTGTTTTTCCTCGGGAATAGTGTTTAATACACATAGGTTGACAATAAATGTGCTCAATTCAGTTGTTTCAGAGTCCCACAATTAGAGCTACGACACTAATGTTCTCTGGGTGTCACTGAGTAAACCCATGTCATTGATCCACAATCCATAGGTAAGGCTGTACAGTGAAACAAGTATGCCCCCAATGCAATTATAAAGTATAATATATCCAGTGTGATTACAACAGATTGTGAAATAAATTTTATATAACATTCCAACTTTGTTTAGCATGATCTATTCAATTATGGCATAATTCTACTATTTGTATTCATTTACATCACTGTCAATTACTTACTTTTACTTTGAAGGCTAAGCGCAAAGTCCACTATTGTGGCTAATCCTTATTGTGGCTAGCTTCACAGATGGGTCTGACCATTAATCAAATAAGAAATGTCTTATAAATTAGGGTTATTTTAGATTACACCTAGCTATATAGATATCTAGCTAACAGATGTCGTTATGCTATGTTTTTGGGGAAGAACATTGCTTGCATCTTGAGCTAGCTTTTTTTATGACCAGCACTATAAGTACGCGAGACAACTTTACCAGCATCATAGCATACGTATCGATGAATCATTCTGACATATGAAATACGAGTGATAGTGTAATCAACGTGTAATAACGTAAAAAATGTATGAACACGTTAAATGTTTACGTGACATGCAGTTATATACAGGTCCTGATAGGTCAATAAGCTTAATTGACATGTAAAATAGTGTTATTTGACACATAAAGACCCAAATGGCGTTCCATAGAAATCCTGGTTGAGAATGAAATGACTGAACAAATTAACGAACCAGCACAGCAAGTAAGTGAAAGAAATAGGTTTTGATTATGTTTTACTGGTAATGGGGACATCGTCAATGCCAAAAAAGTCTGCTGTGCGGACCGAGCAGTCAACAAGTCGAGCAGTCATTTGAAAGAGTTTGAAATATATTTGTATTTGTTTAACACCTTTTTGGTACCTACATGATTCCATATTTGGTATTTAATATTTGTAATGTCTTCACTAGTATTCTACAATGTAGAAAAAAGTACAAATAAAGTAAAAACCTTGAATGAGTAGGTGCCCAAATTTTACAGGTACAAAATATTACAATTTTGCATATGGCTTCCCCGTCCATATGTAAGGCTTGCTTTATATGTAAGGCTCCGTATGTACGTTTATTTTTAATTTTATATACTTCTGGTACGTTCTTTCACCCTCTCTCCACTGGGATTCTCTGCCTTTGACCCTATTTACGGGGTCTCAGTTACTGGCTTACTTGTGCTCTTCCATGCAGTCCCTAGGGGGGGGATGCGTCACTTGAGTGGGTTGAGTCACTGACGTGATCTTCCTGTCCGGTTTTGCCCCCTCAGGCTCGTGCGGTGGAGGAGTTCTTCGCGGGCTACTCTCAGCCTTGTCTCAGGGTAGTAAGTAGGTGGTCTGTTGATATCCCTCTAGTGGTGTGGGTGCTATACCTTGGCAAAGTGGGTGGAGTTATATCCTGCCTGGCTGGGTATCATTGGACGGGGCAACGGTGTCCGCTGACCCTGTCTCAGCTGCCAGTATCTATGCTGCAATAGTATATGTGCCCGGAAAGCTAGGATCAGTCTTATATCTGGTGTCCTGTGTGAATTTAAGTAATTCTCTCTCTCCCTTCCAAAGGACCTGAGACCGAGAATCATGCCTCAGGACTACCTGGCCTGATGACTCATTGCTGTCCACCTGGTCGTGCTGCTGTTCCAGTTTCAACTGTTCTGCCTGCAGCTATGGAACCCCTGACCTGTTCACCGGACGCGCTACCTTGTCCTGGACCTGCTTTTTTCCGTCTCTCACTGAATGCTCAGCTATGAAAAGCCAATTGACATTTACTCCTGATGTACTGACCTGTTGCACCCTCTACAACCACTGTGATTGTTATTTGACCTTGCTGGTCATCGATGAACATCTTGAATAACAATCTGGCCATGTGCTCTCTGAGGTTTTAGGCTGGGTGTCTGTATTCACACTTTGTGACATCTGCTGATGTAAAAAAGGGCTTTATAAATACGTTTGATTTTATTTGATCAGTGGGTGATATTTGTACGTTTCATTGGAGTGTGCTTACACAGATGTGCTCTCGAAACATTAGAATATCAAGAACAATTGGAGTTTGTTTTGTTGGTGGTGTAGGCCTGTGTAAACTAAAAGACGTATCAGAAATGTCAGAATTTCTGATTCAAATCGCATTGCTGGGAGTATCATCACGAGCAAGAGTCCCGTCATAGTTAGACAGATGAAACATAGCTAGTTTCACTGCAAGATGGATATGACTAACGTTAGCCCTCGTGCTAGCTATAAAATCAAAACAATGATTTGGCATATCTGACCACCCCCACTAGCCTCAACTCTCAAGGCACATTCTGCAGCTGGAAAGCTTCATACCGTTGGGCTCTTATTATAATAAAAATAGAGCTAACGTTAACTAGCTACAATACACACCTAAAATATATTTTTGCTATTCTGCAAAGCTGTCATATACATAACTAGCTACAGTAGCTAACATTAGCTAGATACCTAAACTAGAGGGACCTTGCTAGCTAGCTACCGTACGTCGGTTATTTAAAAAACAAAATCGTTGGAGAATTTGCCCTCAGTATCTTGGTAGAGACTAGAGCGCTAAATTTGCTTCCTACGTTTCTTTCATGTAACGTTAGCTAGGTGAATTGTCAACACAGACGCGGAGGAAGAAGCTTGGAAGAAACGTGTCTGTCAACTAGCAAGCTAGCTAACGTTAGCAACATCCTTGTAAAGATAGCTAACACGACTTAAGGGGGAGGCTTTCATTTGCGAATGACACACTTTTGCAGATTGCAGTCACAAATTAAGACTCACCTAAGAAATGATATCTTGATAGAAACACTGAAACTTGACTAATCTTGTGTCAGCTGTTCGCAGCTACAAACGCACACGCTGTCGCTTGGAAGGGCGCGATCCACAGCAAGCAAGACGCGTTTTGATGACGTACAATAGTGCCTTACCACCAATAGCTTAACTTAAGTTATTTTAGATCGTGTACATAAATACATGTCTGTGCCACCACCAGCTTCACTAAAATACTAAACTTTTGATCTCAAATCCTAAATGCTGAAGTATAGAGACATTTTAAATGTTAGCTTCATTGTCCAAATCATGCAGTCATGGTCCAAATACAGTGCCTTCAGAAAGTATTCAGACTCCTTAACTTTTTCCACATTTTGTTACGTTACCTTATTCTAAAATGGATTAAATATAATTTTTCCCCTTAACAATCTACACACAATACCCCATAATGACACTGTGCCACTCGGGAGGCCCCCCATGGTGTCATTTTTGACATCTTGAGTCAACCTTCTTTTTCTTCAGAATTCCCAGTTGTCTTGAAAGCACCATCAATCCAGAGAATGCCAGCCTATAGCCTGTCTTATCCGCTCGTCGTTCCCTTATGCCATAGTTTGTATATCTCAATTGTCAGTATAAAACACATTTGTTTAAGCAAGTCAGCCATATCAGCTATGTTTTTTTTAAAGGCAGTACATGAGGCTGAATGAACTGTTTCGCTGCCAGACAAGGCACTGTTGACAGCCAGGTACAGCAGTGGTAAGGATTCACTCCATGGTGCTGGAAAGAAAAAGCTGTCCCAACAGCAGAGCTATCCAGGCCCGAACAGTTATAGTCACTGTTATACTGTTATAGTGCAACTACACTGTTATAGTGCAACTAATGAATTGTTTAGTGTTGTGTTGTGGCATGCATTAAAAAAAAACGGGGGAGTTTGCCCCACCAAGATTTGCATGCTAAAATCACCACAGAGTGTCTATCCAGATAATGAAAAGGCACCAGCAAAATACAATTCAAGGAACTAATAGTTACATGTCATTTGCAACATGCATGTTCATGAGAAAAGTCATTGTAGCCAATCATTTCACTTCCACTGTGAGAACCATGAGCATGGGCTGACTTTGCTTTGCTGTTCCACAGCCGAAGCTTCCAGCAGCCTACCAAAGTTTGCACCGTGTCCATTACAATGTAGAAAAATGCAATAGTTATCCATATTACTGGAGCTTCATTTTATTATATTTTTATGTCAGATTCATGGCCGCAATTTATGGAAGATGCCAAAACTTTGGCATTAACAAGCATTAATATAGGGAAAACTCTCTATTGTTATGACAAATCCAGCTTCAAAACCAGCCAGAGGGCCAGATGGCTAAACATTTGAACAGGGTGTAGTAAAACAAAAACAGCAACAACAGATAACATTAGCTAGCTAGATAAGATTGTGTCACGTCCTGACCATAGAGAGCCTTTATTTTCTATGGTGGAGTAGGTCAGGGCGTGACTGCAGGGTTAGTCTAGTTTATATTTTCTATGTGGGGTTCTAGGTTGTTTTTTCCATGTTGGGGTTTTGGTATGATTCCCATTTAGAGGCCGTATATCGTTGTCTCTAATTGGGGTCACACTTAAGTAGCATTTTTTCCACCTGTGGGTTATGGGATATTGTTTATGTTTTGAGGTAGTATTTTAGTCACGGTTCGTTGTTTGTTAGTTTATTGTTTAGTCTTTGCTAAAGTTTCACTTCTTTAATAAATTATGTGGAACTCAATGGTCCGACATTCATTATAACGATCGTGACAGATTGGCATACTAGCTATACTGAGTTGGAACCTAAAAGTGCATCTCGAGGACAGGAAATGACGTTGAAATAGCGGCAGAGTAAAAAATAAAAAATAAATAAAATGTCAGTTTAAACATTAAGAAATGTTTTACATTTTTCACATCCCTAACAGTTAATTATATTTGGTTTTCAGATTTAACAACATTTCTTAAACCTTAGTTAAACCTTTAATTCCCCCTTCACCTGCAGTTATGGACTGGCCTCTTAAATAAGTCTAGAGACTGAGATGACCATTGCAAAATGTTGATTTTGAAAAACAGAAGCATATGCAGAAAAGTATGTCATACCTATGGTGAAATATGGTGGTGGATCTTTGATGTTATGGAGCTATTTTGTTTCCACTGGTCCTGGGGTTAAGGTCAACAGCCTTGTTTTGTCAAGAGGTGTGGAAGGGCGGGGAAGGTATCTGCAGTCAGAGAATAAGATCAGGATGCAAATAATATCCACTACCGGTCCAGAAGACATCAGCTAGACAACCAGCATCTTCCAACTCTTGAGGTAAGTTTGCTTTCACTGTGGCTCACCTCAGATGTATATAGGTGGATAAGTGTTCGTAAGTCGGTCCATCCCTGTCACAGAAGACTCGAAATTTGAATTAACCTGGTGTGCTCTCTGTGCTCTCGTAGAGAAAGGCCTGTTGTGCTTAAGGGATGAAGATCCAGATTGCGATACTGCTGTTTGCTCTAGTGAGCATCCCTTTAGCAGCAAGCCTCAACGAAGCTATCCTTAATGAAGGTATGTCTAGTGTGTGTGTGTGTGAGACAGGTGAGTGTAGTGTCTCTGTCGGTCTCTGGGATGACAAAACAAATGTTGGTCAAGAGGTGAAAAAAGTTACAATTAGAACCTGTAGAGTACTTAAAGCATAAATATGTGCAATTAAGCTCAAATTGTTATCTGTAGCTAAAGTGTTAGGACAACCATAATAGCCATGGAAAAGATCTTTAAGCTGCTTGTTGGTGTACTGTGACATGTGAGATACCTTCCTAACATAGTCATTGTTCTGCTATTATTGTCATAGCAGCTAATCAAACCCTTATTCCAATTGGCACTCCTATGTTGAGTGTTCTGGCGCAAAATGCTGCTTTGCATTATCCAGTTGAGTGTTACACATTGCAGGTGGATGAGATCAGAGACCTAAGGGCCTAGATTCAATCCGTAGCACCAAAGATCCACGCTATTGTGCGATTTAAATTCAAAGGCAATGTTCCCACTGCATTCACCCTAAACGGTAAAACACTGCATATGTCGGTTCAATAGAAAATGATCCAGCTATAAGGCAGATCTTCCACACTACAGATTGAATCTAACCCCTTATACCCGCAATTCTAAAAAAAATGTGTTCTATTCAACTGAGACATTTACTTTGTTCATATTCTTATATTTTATATTTTGCTTCTTATTATTGTTGCATTGTCGAGAAGGAATCTGCAAGTAAGCATTTCGTTGGACAATGTGTACGTATTACTAATTCAATGCAGGAAAACTGAAATCAGTCTTACCTCATTTCTACCAGCATCTCACGTGTGTAATTAGAGGTGAAAAAAAAACTCTAGATCAACTTTACTCCACACACAGAAACGCATAAAGCTCTCCCTCGCCCTCCATTTGGCAAATCTGACCATAACTTTATCTTCCGGATTCTTGCATACAAGCAAAAACTAAAGCAGGAAGAACCAGTGCAGAGCTCAATACGGAAATGGTCCAATGAAGCGGATGCTAAGCTACAGGACTGTTTTGCTAGCACAAACTGGAATATGTTCCAGGATTCATCCGATGGCATTGAGGAGTGTAAGTTCTTAGACGACGTCATCCCCAGTGACCATACGTAATTATCACAACCAGGAACCATGGATTACAGACAACATTCGCACTGAGCTAAAGGCTGCACTGAGGCTGCAACATCCGCACTAAAGGCTGCAACATCCGCACTGAGCTAAAGCTGCCGCTTTCAAGGAGCGGGTCACTAATTCGGACACTTATAAGACATTCCGCTACGCCCTCTGTTGGAATATCAAACAGGCAAAGCATCAATAAAGGACTAAGATCGAATCCTACGAATCTGACACTTGTCGGATGTGGCAGGGCTTTCAAACTATCATGCATTACAAAGGGAAACCAAGCCACGAACTGCCCAGTGATGCAAGCCTACCAGACAAGCAAAATGCCTTCTATGCTCACTTCGAGGCGAACAATACTGAATCATGCATAAGAGCATCAGCTGTGTGATCACACTCTGACCAGCAAGTGTGTGTCTTCACTGACATTTTCAACCTCTCCCCGACCCAGTCTGTAATACCTACATGTTTCAAGTAGACCACCATAATCTGTGTGCCCAAGAACGCCAAGGTAACCTGCCTAAATGACTATTGCCCCGTAGCACTCACAGCTGTAGCCATGAAATGCTTTGAAAGGCTTGTCATGGCTCACATCAACACCATCATCCTAGACACCCTGGACCCACTCCAATTTGCATACCGCCCCAACAGATCCACAGATGACGCACTCTCTATTGCACTCCACACTGCCCTTTCCCAGCTGGACAAAAGGAACAGTATTTATTCTGAGAGGGTTTCATCAGGGAAGTATTTGTACTCCAATGTAGTAAAGAGGAAGGAGTGTAATTTTCAGGGTACAATGGTATACTTAGTTAGTAGTAGGCCTACATGTTATTCAAACTCTACCCCAAGAACTTTATACAATAACTGGACCCCACAGACTGATCCATCTGAAACTCTGTCTGAGCATCAAGGACCATTTTGTGTGTTGGGAGGTCAATAGGTTGCTAAACATGTGCTACAGCTGAGCTGATCATGTGTTACTGGACCCTGGTGTATTGTGAATGTACATGCTGAAAGCACTAGCATGTGCTATTGTAATTAAAACAAAATGTATATTAGGCTAAGCATTGTGTTGCTTTACAACTTTTGTCTTCTTCTTTACCAGAGCAGTACACATGATGGCTCCAGGTTAAAAGCTAAATCATTATGGTCAACTGATCATTGTACAGACAGATACAGTTGGGGTCAAATATATTGGCACCCTCGTACGATTCACTATTTATCTTTTAAATACATTGAAATAAAAAAAAAACGTTTGTGTTATTGTTCTGATTTACAACTGCACATAAACTGCCAAAATGTAATAATAAAGACTGAAATTGCGATTTTTCACTAAATTATTCCAAATTCAAATTAATTTGGTTGGAGGCAAGTTATTCTCGTTCACTGTCTAATTTACTACGCTTTCATATCCAACACCAACTACTGGGACTCAACGACAAAAATGTATGGTGTGTCTATGCCTGCAAGTTGCTACAGTATGTCTGATATTTGTCTCAAATATTTTTCTCTGCTGCCTTCTTGGTTGAACCAGGTCTCGCTTGAAAAATCTATTCTCTCTCAATGTGACGAACCTGGATAAGTAAAGGTTAAATCAATAAAATCAGTGTTAACAGAACAATAGAAGCCAGGGGATTCAAACACAGCAAATGTATTGCTCAAAAAAGTATACACGTGAAAGAACAAATTGTACAAGTGGATTAAACAAATGTTTTTCCTGCATTGTAACAGTTATAACAAATCCATGACCCACTTATCAGGGAATCTTTAAGATCCAATATGTATACTGACCTAAAAGGTGTTGGTTTTTCATTAAAATGCATTATTAAATCAGGGTGGAATGATATTGATCGCACAATCATAAATAGTTCAGATATCTGCAAGTGATTCAAAGTACGCCTATTTTATCCAAGAAAGGTTGAATAAATGCCAGGTGCTTTCGCATCATGTGTGCAGTATTGGAACGAAAGCATAATGTTTACAGAAAGGTAAACATTTGACATTTTTGCAACAATTGACATTCAAAAAATTTGAAAAATGTTATTTGTGGTTTTTGTTTGAAGGTGAATATTCCTCTAGTAGTAGTGAGAGACCGCTATGGTGAGATATCATATGCATTCTTCGGTCTTTGCCTCCTGATTTAATGGGCTTGGCCAATAAGCAAAAACATGTCTCCAAACCTCGGCAGCATTCCAATCGGCACCCTATTCCCTACGTGTAGTGCACTTTGCATACTTTGCTGGTGCTACTGCCTGGCCACCATCTCCTTCACCAACAGCCCTTCTTTCTCCCTCCCCCTGGGCCGTCCCAGTGCAGCCTGCCTCCTGTGGGGTCCAGTCCCAGCGCCACACATGAAGCATGTGGTCATAGAAGGAACAGCTGGCCATCAGGCAGGACACTGCAGGGCTGTCCACGGCAGGGTTAGGACAGGCAGGTGGGCCTGCCACAGAGCTAGCAGATGACGGGGATAAACTCTCAGGTATGTAACGTCCTGAGTCATCCTCCAAGGAGGTGTCGAAGCTGGCAGTGGGAGATTCATACTGAATCCTTAGGTGTCCTCCTGTACGGCTCTCTGTTTGGGACTGTCTTGACTCTGTGGTCTCCAGAGGGGAGCAGGGGGGAGGCTCCTCCAGGGAAAGCTGGGACCAGTCAGCCCCATAGGCCAGGGAATTGTGGAGGATATAGGAGGCTAGGACAGAACACGCTCCTCCGCTGCCCTCTAGAGGAAGAAGTAAATATTACAGGTTTGACAAAATGACAAGACATAACTTGGGTCTTATTCATACTAACACAGGGTAGAAAAACTTTTGCAATAAAAAAATAAAACAAGTGTTTCTTATTGGACAAATTCAGGTAGGCTCCTCCCTGCTTCAGTTGTTTCCTTGTGAATACAACCCAGCTCTTCAACCAGACAGACATGGTAGTTGTGGCAAAGCGTCATGTCCCAGACAGTCAGACTCACCCAGAGCTTGCTGGCAGTGAAGGATGTGGAAATCGTTGTGCATGCAGGCAGCCAACAGCAAGTGCTCATGGGTAGGATGCCACTTCAGTCTCCACACTCCGCCACCCAGAGCACTCTCACTGAGAGGCTGACGCATGTTCCTCTCGTCCCACAGGAGCACCTGCTCGTCATAGCTACAGGACAGGAGAGAGTTCAAATGATTCACTGCATCTCAAATGGAACACTATTCCCTATATAGTGCACTACTTTTGTCCAGAGTCCAGATCATTCCCTATAGAGTGCACTACATTTGAACAGGAGCCCTAAGGGCTCTGGTCAAAAGTAGTGCACTACATTGAGAACAGTGTGCCATTTCGGACGCAAGCACTATAGGGTTCGTATGGGCCTCAGGGTTCGATCCTTCACACATCTGGTAAGTAACATCAATTAGTATGTTGATAGAAAAAAAACAGATTACTCAGCTTTTCTCCCAGGAACACATAGTGAATATAAATGGGAGCTTGATGAATACAAGGATTATAGTATAATATCAGCCTGGCCTTTTGAAAATAAAACACCTGACTGAAATAATCAAAATCAATGTTGATTTACCTGCCTGTGGCTAGAATGCGCTCCCGGTGTGGGCTACTGTGTACACTGCATACACCCATCGAGTGCCTTCAAGAAAGGAAAAACGGTATTGGTTACATGTTCATTTAAGACATGTTTCTGAGGCACCCACTGACTTGGCCATGGGAATGGCGAATGCATTTTGACTGCGTATTGTGTCAACATGCTCACCTCTTGCTGGTGAATGTGGGGGAAGAGGGACCCATCCTGAGATCCCATCCCTTAAGTTTGCAGTCATCCCCACCTGCCAGGTGCATTCCATTCAGACAACACACACACACACACACGACAGGTTTGGTCATGTTTAAATTATTCTGCAAGCACGCAGACAACAGTTAACATGAGGTCACCAACTGAACTTGCTGCTATGGAAGATCAAAACATAGGACGCATGTCACAATACTTTTTAAAGAACATGAGGATCCCGTCTGCTCAAAAAGCATGACAACCCTGACCATCTTATTAAGGCAACGTGTAAACATCATCATCACACAAGGAGGGGCAAACATTTAGGTTTCAGAAACAAAGACAGATAAACCGAAAATAGGATGGATAACACAGAACTTGAAAGGAGGGTATTGAGCACTAAGCGGCCTGTATTAGCTGATGTGTTTTCGAGAGGGAGTGTTACCGGAGTAGACAAGCTGAGTATCCCAGTATGAGAATGCTGAGATCCAGGCTTCAAAGTCGTGGGCCTTCCACTGTGATACAGCAGTGAGACTGTTCTCCCCCAGGGACAAGACGTTGACACAGCCTGCAGAGTCACTGGACACCACACGCACGTCACTACTGCAGAGGGGAAGAGGAGAGGATACGCCATGGATGGGTCTCAAATGGCACCCTATTCCCTATATTGTGCACTACTTTTAAACAGGGCCCACGGGGATGAAAACCCTAGGTAATCACAGAACTTAGTACTATATCCTAAGCAATTCTATTGCGCTGCTCTTTCTCTGACAATATTAAAATGACTTAAATGGAATATTAGGAATATGTATTCCTAAAATGATATTACTCCTGTTCAGAACAAAACCATTCAAAATACTACATCAGAGAGCATAATTTAGCCACAGAGGATCAATAGCTTCAAAAAAAAGTTGCTGTGGATCAAGATTAATCATAAGCACTTAAAGTCGGGAAGGCCAGAATTTGGGCAGCATGCACGCCAAATATAGAACAGCTTGTTGCATTGTGGCCATAGACATATAATCCATAGAAGGGTTTTGAAAACCTCTAAGCCTAGCAATTTGACTGTTAAACTCATGGGTACACTAGCTATTGCTGCCAGTCCTGACTTGAATGGATTATACTACTATGGTTGGTTGCGGCTGTCAGTTAGCCTTTCGCAAATTTCAAGATATAATTGCGAGAAAAAATGTCAAGTTCGGAAAGCAAATGCCTACTGCTGAAAATAGAAGACTAATCTGTCTGTAGAAGCCAACCCAAAAAATGTTGCAACAACTTTTTGAGCGAACAACACTTTTTCTAAGTAGCTTATCTTGAAATAAGCTTTTGGCATGAGTGCATCGGCCATCACCGGTAAGTAGCCTAGGCTTCATCTTCATCATTCAGTGCCACTGGAAAGTTATTTAGTAGCCTACTGCAACCTAGAATATACACTGAGTCTAAAAAAGATTAAGTTGCACCCCCTATGTCCTCAGAATAGCCTCAATTCGTCGGGGCATGGACTCTACAAGGTGTCAAAAGCGTTCCACAGGGGTGATGGTCCATGTTTTCCCACAGTTGTGTCAAGTTGGCCGAATGTCCTTTGGATGGTGGACCATTCTTGATATACACAGGAAACTGTTGAGCGTGATAAACCCAGCAGCTTTGCAGTTCTTGACACTCAAACCGGTGTCCTTGGCACCTACTACCATACCCCATTCAAAGGCACTTCAATCTTTTGACTTGCCCATTCACCCTCTGAATGACACACATACACAATCCATGTCTCAATTGTCTCAAGGCTTAAAAATTAAATAAAGGGGGATTAGAAATGATGCAAACAATTAAATTGATACAACCTACAATCTGCGATATTAAAGTTGATCTACCCCCACAAAATAAAAATAAAATACAAATAATGTATTTTTGTTCTGTTTTTTTACCCCTTTTTCTCCCCAATTTCATAGTATCCAATTGGTAGTTACAGTCTTGTCTCATCGCTGCAACTCCCGTACGGAGAGGCAAAGGTTGAGAGCTGTGCGTCCCCCGAAACACGACCCAACCAAGCCGCACTGCTTCTTGACACAATACCCGCTTAACCCGGAAGCCAGTCACACCAATATGTTGGAGGAAACAACGTACACCTGGCGACCTTGTCAGCGTGCAACCGCCCGCCCACCACAGGAGTCGCTAGAGCGCGATGGGACAAGGACATCTCTGCCGGCCAGACCCTCCCCTAACCCGGACGACACTGGGCCAAATGGGTCTCCCGGTCGCGGCAATGCTCAAACCAGGATCTCTAGTGGCACAGCTAGCACTGCAGTGCCTTAGACGACTGCGCCACTTGGGAGGCATAAATTATGTATTTTAACATGTAAATGACGTAGAATTGCATGAAATGCATTTATAAAAAGGCCCACTTATTTCAAGGCCCTGCTAAAGAAAATCCCCATGTGTGGAAATAAAAAATAAAAAAAACACCTCTGTTCAACTGTATGCCACTACGGAAATGTGACTATAGATGTATGCAATGCTTTATAGTTGAATCTTTATTTAACTAGGCAAGTCAGTTAAGAACAAATTCTTATTTACAATGATGGACTACACCGGCCAAACCTGGACGACGCTGGGCCAATTGTGCGCCGCACTATGGGACTCCCAATCACGGCCGGTTGTGATACAGCCTGGATTTGAATCAGGGTGTCTGTGGTGACGCCTCTAGCACTGAGATGCAGTGTCTTAGACAGCTGCACCACTCGGGAGCCCAAATAATGAACTTGAAACAGACAAACAAACTTACCACGGATATGCTTACATTTTGAAATTTTACTGACTATTAGAACATTAGTTGTCCAATCGGTGGTCTTTAGTAACCTCCCATGCAGTGTTCAGTATATCCCAAATGAAGCCATTATCCTCACCTGTTACCTCTTCCAGTGGACCAGTCTAATGACAGAGCCAACTTATCAGGTCCCAGTCCCAAACTGGTCACAGTCTGCAGAGCACACCGGCCTTCCTACTGGAGACACGTATCCATAAGAGCAGTGCCCAAAGCTAGGGTTGCACAATTCCCTAGTTTTTCTGAAATCCTGTTTAGAGGATTACGGATGTTGTGCTTATTCCATCCTGATTCCAGTAATATTGCAAATCAGGATATCTGGACAACCAGGGAATTTGGGGAAGCTACTAGAATTTTGCAACCCTAACCCAAACACTCTTTAACATAACGGACATGGATATTCGACAGTGAATGAATCTGTATCTCACCTGACTCTCTATGAGTCTGTGCAGCTGTAGCTCCCCACTGGCTGTAGCCATGCCCAACAGAGGCTTCTCTGACACTGGCACATGACACCTGATAATAGAGGTATAGCAATAAAGTAATCATCAAGGCCAGGTGGAGGATCTCCATTGAAATAGCTTTTTTGTTCCGGACAAGGTCTAATGTGTCAAGGAAACCAGCCCAAACTGAAAAGAAGCTTGTAGCTGTTTGCCTCATCTTACCATTTTATATCTAATATAGCTGGTGTGTCAATCCGCTGCAGCTCACTGAGGGGCGGACACATAGGTCCTTGTTGACGAAACTTGAACAGGTACAGTCGGCCAATCCGAGTAGCCGCGTCCTCTGGTCCCTGATGATTGCACAATGAGAGAACTGTTACACCACCTTATACACACACACCAGAGTCCCAACGTGTATGAGAAGTAACAACTTTCTGATAAACAGTCAGTGACATACATCATGGTGTATACAGTCATACACTACAAGACCAAAAGTATGTGGACACCTGCTCGTCGAACATCTCATTCCAAAAATCATGGGCATTAATATGGAGTTGGGCCCCCCTTTGCTGCTATAACATCCTGCACTCTTCTGGGAAGGCTTTCCACTAGATGGAACATTACTGTGAGGACTTGCTTCCATTCAGCCACAAGAGCATTAGTGAGGTCGGGCACTGATGGCTTAGATTGGCTTTGATCGGGTTGCTTGTAGCTGGTTTGAAAATTATTTAAAAGACAGAACACAGTGTGTACTTACTGATGGCGTTAACTCAGGATTTCTACTCGTAACAAAAGGTGTCCCACAAGGTTTGATTCTTGGTTCAGTTCTTTTCACAATTTATATTAACAGCATTGGTCTATTTGTACAAAACTGTAACTGTCATTTGTAAGGAGATGACACTGTTGTATACGCTACTGCCCCTACGGCACCTCAGGTTCTGTTAACTCTTCAATCTGCTTTTACTACCTTGCAGAAAGCCTTGGTTGACCTGAAGTTGGTACTAAATGCTGGTAAAATCAAGTACATTTTCCAAATCATGTAATGATGTAACTGATGATTTTTGCATAAGTACGTTAGATGGTGCCCCCATTGATCGTGTCCCCGCCTAAAAATATCTGGGCATCTGGATTGACGAAAAGCATGCTGACGAGTTAGTCAAGAAATTAAGAATTAAGTTGGGCTTCTTCTATAGGAATAGGGCTTGCATTTCATTAAAAATAGTAGAAAACAGACAATTCAGTCTACATTTATTCCTGTTGAAGTGTATGGCGATATTATATACATGAATGCAGATGCCGGTGTTTTGAAGCCCTTGGACACAATTTATTATAGCACACTTCGTTTTATAACATCTGACAGTTGACAATCACCACTGCATATTTTAACATAAAGTTGGTTGGACCTCACTAAAAACACGTCATTCTGTTTTTGTTTATAAAGCCTTGCTCAAACTACCAATTTACTTAACATCATTGTTGAAATATAGAAACTCGGATTACAACACTAGATCACAGGGTTGTTTAATGACGGAGACTTCCCTTTCCTTTTCCTACCAGGCCCCTATCATGTTGAATAATCTTCAAGTAATGCTTCATTTGGATGTGTTGTTGGCTCTGGGTCAGTTTAAGAGAAAGGGATCCTTATATTGATAAATGTGTTTTGTTTATTGTGTATATAATATTAGCTATTTATTTAATTGTGTGTTTTAAGTTGTGTATAATTTTATTTTCCTGTATTGTTACCAGGGCACATTTGCAAATGAGACCTAGGTCTCAATGTGTTTTTCCCTGGTTAAATGAAAAGTTACCTGTTTGGGATAGGGGGCGGTATTTTCACATCCGGATGAAAAGCGTGCCCAAAGTAAACTACCTGCTACTCAGGCCCAGAAGCTAGGATATGCATATAAATGGTAGATTTGTATAGACAACACTCTAAAGTTTCATAAACTGTTAAAATTATGTCTGTGAGTATAACAGAGCTTATTTGGCAGGCGAAATCCCAAGGACAAACCATCTAGGATTTTTTATTTTTTAGGTGACTGTTTTCATGGGAATCTAGATTTCTGAGGCATCTAGTTGCAGTTCCTAGGGCTTCCTCTAGATGTCAACAGTCTTTAGAAATTGGTTGATGGTTTTTTTTTGAGTAATGAAGAAGTATGGCTGTTCAGACTGAGTGTCGAGTCTAGTGTACTGTTGTGTTTGGGGCGCACGACCTGGCACTCACTCCACTTTGCTTTTATCCGCTATTGAATATAGTTTATTCCGTCTTACATTTTATCATACCTAAAGTTGGATTAGGAAAGTTGTTTGAAATGTTTGGACCAAGATTACAGGTAATTTATTAGATAATGTGTAGTCATGTTGAGCGAGTTGGAACCGGTGTTTTTCTGAATCAAACGCGACAAATTAATGGACATTTTGGGGTTATAACGATGGAATTAATCGAACAAAAGGACCATTTGTGATGTTTATGGGACATATTGGAGTGCCAACAGAAGATCTTCAAAGGTAAGGTATAAATTTATATCGTTATTTCTGAGTTTTGTGTGGCGCCTGGCAGTTTGAAATATGATTGTCATGTGTTTGTTTGGGGTGCTGGCCTCAGATAATCGCATGGTTTGCTTTTGCCGTAAAGCCTTTTTGAAATCTGACACGGTGGCTGGATTAACAATAAATTAAGCTGTATTTTGGTGTATTACACTTGTGATTTTATGAAAGTTAAATATTTATAATTTATTTAGAATTTCGTGCTCTGCAATTTCACCAGATGTTGTCGAAATGTTCCGCTAGCGGAACCCCTAGCCGTAAAAGGTTTTAATAAAAGTTGGGCGATTAGGCCTGGCTCGCAGTCGGCATTCCAATTCATCCCAAAGGTGTTTGATGAAGTTGAGGTCAGGGCTCTGTGCAGGCCAGTCAAGTTCTTCCACACCGATCTCGACAAACCATTTCTGTATGGACCTCACTTTGTGCACGGGGGCATTGTAATGCTGAAACAGGAAAGGGCCTTCCCCAAACTACTAGTACAAAGTTCCAAGCACAGAACAGACTAGAATGTAATTGTATGCTGTAGCGTTAAGATTTCCCTTTACTGGAACTAAGGAGCCAAACTTTACAGTTGGCACTATGCATTCGGGCAGGTAGTGATCTACTGGCATCCTGCAAACCCACATTTGTCTGTCGGAATGCCAGATGGTGAAGCGTGATTCATCACTCCAGAGAACGCGTTCCCACTGCTCCAGAGTCCAATGGTGTCAAGCTTTGCACCACTACAGCCGACGCTTGGCATTGCGCATGGTGATCTTATGCTTGTGTGTACGGCTGCTCGGCTCCCCGACGAACAGTTATTGTGCTGACGTTGCTTTCAAAAGGCAGTTTGGAACTCGGGAAGAGAGTGTTGCAACCAAGGATTTTTAAGTGCTACACGCTTCAGCGGTCCGTTCTGTGAGATTGTGTGACCAACCATTTCGGGGCTGAGCAGTTGTTGCTCCTAGACGTTTCCACGTCACAATAACAGCACTTACAGTTGACCGAGGCAGCTCTAGCCGGCCAGAAATTTGACAAACTGACTTGTTGGAATGGTGGCATCCTATGACGGTGCCACATTGAAAGTCACTGAGCTCTTCAGTAAGGCCATTCTACTGACTTTGTAAATGGAGATTGCATGGCTTTGTGCTCGATTTTATACACCTGTCAGCAATGGGTGTGGCTGAAATAGCTGAATTCACTCATTTCACGAAGAATCCACATACTTTTGTATATATAGTGTATCTTGTCTTTGAATGTCTGTTTGTCTAACGATGGTGTCTACAATCTTACCGCATCTGGCCCTTTCTGCAGTTGATATGTTCCACATGCCAGTATGTTGTGCCACTCTGGGATGGGGCACCACTCCACTGTGTCGGCACTCAGCTCTGTGTCTAACACCTGAAGACTGCGGGTCCTTGACTTCCAAGCCATCGCAATATGTTCTGCATATTACTGGACCAAAGCACCAGTCAAATATGCAAATATGGACAGTGTCAACAATTAGTATGCCAAGACAACACAGCCCACCATCAACAACATGAACACGGGTAACATAGGATTGGATCAAATATTAGTTAACTAGCTAGCTAACTAACTATTTAACTGCTGGTTGAGATACATGCAACATAAACAAGCTAGCCTCCAGCTAGCGCACATATTTAGCAAAACCAGCACTAACGTTACTGTTAGCAGGCTATAATTTACCTCCCTACTTCGCTAGCAACAGGCGCCTAGACGAACATTTAGCTAGCTACACAGTTCCAACTATATTATTTCGATTGAATTCCAACGCACATAATATCCCAATAAGCTATATTTGTTTGCAGATCAACATATATTCTGATAAATAAATTAGAAACATACATGTGAAGCAGCTATTCGGCTGGCAAACACTTCCTGAATGACGCTGCCACGTCACCGACTGGGGGCTATATTCAGCATCGAAACGTTGCACAATGTTACATAGACGTGGGGTATCACTAGCCACCCACTGGCAACCACACACAGTGGATGTTCCCTGACCATCAGCTCATGCCCACACCAACACAAAACATGGATGGAAATCTACCGTTGACCCAATCATCGTATTGCACCGTGGTAGATAAAAAAGACCAATCTAAACTAATATGCTACACGCATACAACATCTGGGATATTCAATGTTGGGTGAGTGTTGATTGCTATCTAGCCATTTCCGTATGGATAGAAACCATGCGTTATAACAAAGTAAACTGACCAGAAAACTGACCTAGCGAGCTACAGTAGTTGTGGACATGTAGGTAGCTATTTATTATACAGTTTTGCTCCAATAGAGAGGTGATCTCATCGACTCGGGTGAATCACAGTAAGCTCGTGCTGCAGTGTTCAGGTTAGTGCTAACAACAATAACAACAAAGCTGCCGCCAGTGGTACCATATAGATATTGCCATAATATTCACCGGTAAAATAAAGATTGGTGTAGTAACACATGCAGCTAACATCATACTTGTTTTCTCTTTCAGCTTGACAAATGCCTTTGATGTGTGGAGCACAGATTTCACCGAGGAGACATTGAACCAGTTTGTATGTATCCTGTAAAAATATGTAGGTTCTTAATGCATTATTTTGGCTTTTCCCCTCTGTATATGATAACAAAATGACATGCACATTTATTTTCAGAGACAGAAGTTTGCCTTAAAGTCAACAGAGGATTATATCCTGAAAATCAGGTATGTTTATCCCATTTCCCAGTATATTTTAATCCAAGGACCTCATGCACTCCTTGAGATCCTCACAAGATCCTTTACACTTTCCATGCCTTTACAATACTTGCAAATTCCTCCCCTCTCCTCTCCTATGTTCTTCCAGGTCTGCGTGTGGGAGTGGGAGTGTGTCGGTATCGGTGGAGGACACCGATGCAGTGCTCTATTTAGCGGCCAGTCCAGGAGACCTGAGTGTGACTCTGTCCAGACTAAAAGAACAAGAGGCTAAAGAGGTCCTGAGAGAGCTGCTGTTTAGAATGGCAGACAGCCTGACCCATTTAAACAATACTGGTGAGGTTAGGGACAAAGCTCTTATACAGCATACAAAGTTCTCCTCACATACTGTACTCTTTCCTATCTAGGGAAGGCCTTGCTAACTGCTGTTACAGAATGCATGTTTACTCTTACCACACTGTCTTTATGTTCTCTGTTGTGTTACTATGTTCTCTCCAGCAGGCCCTGCCTCATTCAGTCCTGGGAAGAGTCCGCACAAACGGAATACAGGTGCTGTGTGACAAGTTCTCTTCATCTTATTTTTTATGTATTTTTAGTTGCCTTGATAAATTACAATAGAACATAGCTCATCCTCTAACGTATGAGGATGAGCTATCCTCATAGAGGTGTATTAGGAACGATGATGTGTAGTAAATGCTACTCTTGCTCTTTCAGACTTTGAGCCAAGGAGACACCAGCAGAGTGGCCAAACTATGGCAGTCAAGAAGCGTCTCCCAGGAGATTCTCTCATCAACCCAGGAACTAAGAGGTTCATCACCAATACATCACCTTCTCACTGAGATCAGGACAGTGGCTGTCCCAAATGGCTCCATATCTCATATATAGTGTACTATTTTTTTTACCAGGGCCCATAGGTCTCAGCTTAAAAGTTGTGCACTATAAAGGGATATGCCTTTGATCCAAAATAGTCCACTAGTTTAAAAGGCTGAACCCTGGTCAAAAGTAGTGCACTATAACTGGAAGAGGGTGGCATTTGGGACGTAGAGAACAGACGGTCTTTACATATTGTATTTACATGCATCTGCATGCAAATAATGTAAAGAGACAAGTTCACTATTATTTATGTTTTTCTGACCTTTTTCAGAAAGCGTCAAGCAACCGGGGTGGCATTTGATGAAGAAGACGATCAATGATAATTTGCTAAGAGGAATGACCACAGTTGCTTTCCATCCTTGCTGTCACATTTCTCCAGCATACAAACAATATAGTGCATGAATGTTCTTTTAATCCACTAACACTAAGCCATACAGCTTCAACAAAAAATCCCAAATGGCACTCATTCCCTATTTGGTGCACTACTTTTGACCAGATCCCTATGGGTCATGATTAAAAGTAGTGCACTATATAGGGTGCCTGTTTAAAAGTAGTGCACTATATAGGGTGCAATTTTAGACGCACTCATTATCATTACCTCAATCACTGTGGGAAGACTTGAAACATGTCTTCCCCCAAAAAATTCTCCCCAATTTTCGTGGTATTCAATTGGTAGTTACAGTCTTATCTCATCGCTGCAACTCCCGTTACGGACTCGGGAGAGGCGAAGGTCGTGAGCCGTGCGTCGTCCGAAACGCAACCAAACCAAGCCGCACTGCTTCTTGACACAATGCCCGCTTAACCCGGAAGTCAGCCGCACCAATGTGTTGGAGGAAACACTGTACACCTGGCGACTGTGTCAGTGTGCATTGCGCCCGGCTTGCCACAGGAGTCGCTTGTGCGCAAAGGGACAAGGACATCCCTGCCGGCCAAACCCTCCACTAACCCGGACGCAGCTGGGCCAATTGTGGACCACCGCCCCATGGGTCTCCCGGCTGCAACAGAGCCTGGACTCGAACCCAGAATCTCTAGTGGCACAGCCTTAGACCACTGCGCCACTCAGGAGGCTCATATTTGAATCTTTTAACTTTATAATAAGCATGACTTTTTAAAGCCATTCTCCTTGTCCAATCATTCATGTCGATTTGTTCTAATAATATATAATAATACTTTAACAAGTTAGTCAAATCTGCTCAGGAAACCATGAAATTGATAGTGTATATCAGACTGATTCTCATATCTTTATTGTTAGCAAAATGACTGCAAGCCTTCAAAGAGCATGCACAGTAAAATATTTGGTTCTAATACCTAATGTTGAAGGTAGCTACTAGAATACTATAATTAAATGCATGATTAAAACCATAGATAAAAATAACCCAATTGATACCTGATTTATTTGTCATTTTTTTGTTTAAAAATCCAGATCACCCAACGTGAAGCACAGAATACAGAAACAACAGTAGATTCAGCAACAAGTCCAAATGTAACGCAAGAAGAACAAATATGAACAGATGCTTTACAACAGAAAAATGTCAGACACATTTTCATAAAATATATAGATATATATTATATTCAGATGCACACATACACTACCTGGGTAAATTCCAATGCATTTTCGCTTTAGAGCAAAGCCAAGTAATCACTAGATTGATGAAGAAAAAAAAAATCTCATCGTATTTGCACCCATGTAGAATTGCACCCAATTCTCATATTTGCTGGTGTTGTTTAAAAAAAACTGTTTGTTTTACTTTTACTCCAGAGACCTTTGAACGATAAGTTCTTGTCAATTTTACATTTTTTTTAATTTTTTAAATCAAGCTTTTTTTTGCTCAGGGAAAACTTCAAATACATTTTTAAGTATTCAGAGATGTTGGGTGGCAACAACAGTTGCAATAGATCAAATAATGATCAAAACCATCTAAAATGGTTCTAAACCACATCGCTGTTCCTTTGAGGTCCAGAGTCACAGAACTCTAGTTAAAGCAGAGCATCACGGTCATCATTTAGCCTTGAGTTAAAGGACACAAGTTAACCTCAAGTTCATTACATCTTTCCTCACAGCTTTTCAGCTCCCAACATATACAGGTAGCATTAATTAACACATTTCAAAGACAGGCTTGGTTTCTCATTCTCATATTAGTCCACATGAAAAATCATAATTTTGTCCTGGACTTCAGTAAAACATTTCACCTACTTTACATTCTGAGGAAAACAAATTACAACAATTAGTTTCCTTGTTTAATAGTAAAAGGATAACAAACACCCCAGTCAAGATATTTTTTTTTTTCAAATAAGTCCAAATAGGTCACCCATTAAGAAATCAATGTGTTCAATTACATAGAATTAGTCCACGAAATAACTTAAGCAATTTCTGAGAGGAATTAAGAGAGATCACAACTATATCTTTACAAAACAAACACCCCATGAACATATCCATTTCAAATCACATGGCAACATACATATTCAGGACAAACATTTCTCTTCATTAATGACGTGGTGTGGGTGTTCTTCAAAATTCCTAATGTGCTCCAACTTCCAAAAGAAATAGTCAGCAGACTTGAAAGCATCTTGTAAATCATACAATCTCAAGTACAAACTAAACAATGATCAGAAAGTTCAACTTCTTTTTCTCACAGTGATGGTAGTGCAGTAGTGTATGCTTATTATTGTAAATCCTGTATGTGTCCTTTCTTATAGGTATTACAGGATATAATTATTATTAAGTTCAGTTCTTTTCACGGTTTTTGGATTACTTAAATTATCTTGTTGATTACCTTCATTGTAAAGTAAGTTATTACATGGTGTCCAACATAGGATCTTGTTGAAAGAAACAAATCATTATGATTTGTAGAAGCACACAATTCAGCATTCAGTAGAAAGTGCTCTAATTATCATGTCGAGACAAAAATATACAGTGTCCAAATGAAGAGGCTAGAGATTTGGGAGGCACCATCAGCATCATCATCAACATAGAATCATTCCGTTACATTCTCTTAAAAGAGGAAATCTGGTGCAGCTTTCCTCTGACTCACTTAGTCTAGTAAAGTGATTTCAAATAAAAGGCCAACGATTCAGGACTCACGTCAAAACTTACTTAGCTATCAACCATCATCAGTTACAGTGCCTTGCGAAAGTATTCGGCCCCCTTGAACTTTGCGACCTTTTGCCACATTTCAGGCTTCAAGCATAAAGATATAAAACTGTATTTTTTTGTGAAGAATCAACAACAAGTGGGACACAATCATGAAGTGGAACGACATTTATTGGATATTTCAAACTTTTTTAACAAATCAAAAACTGAAAAATTGGGCGTGCAAAATTATTCAGCCCCCTTAAGTTAATACTTTGTAGCGCCACCTTTTGCTGCGATTACAGCTGTAAGTCGCTTGGGGTATGTCTCTATCAGTTTTGCACATCGAGAGACTGACATTTTTTCCCATTCCTCCTTGCAAAACAGCTCGAGCTCAGTGAGGTTGGATGGAGAGCATTTGTGAACAGCAGTTTTCAGTTCTTTCCACAGATTCTCGATTGGATTCAGGTCTGGACTTTGACTTGGCCATTCTAACACCTGGATATGTTTATTTTTGAACCATTCCATTGTAGATTTTGCTTTATGTTTTGGATCATTGTCTTGTTGGAAGACAAATCTCCGTCCCAGTCTCAGGTATTTTGCAGACTCCATCAGGTCTTCTTCCAGAATGGTCCTGTATTTGGCTCCATCCATCTTCCCATCAATTTTAACCATCTTCCCTGTCCCTGCTGAAGAAAAGCAGGCCCAAACCATGATGCTGCCACCACCATGTTTGACAGTGGGGATGGTGTGTTCAGCTGTGTTGCTTTTACGCCAAACATAACGTTTTGCATTGTTGCCAAAAAGTTCAATTTTGGTTTCATCTGACCAGAGCACCTTCTTCCACATGTTTGGTGTGTCTCCCAGGTGGCTTGTGGCAAACTTTAAACGACACTTTTTATGGATATCTTTAAGAAATGGCTTTCTTGCCACTTCCATAAAGGCCAGATTTGTGCAATATACGACTGATTGTTGTCCTATGGACAGAGTCTCCTACCTCAGCTGTAGATCTCTGCAGTTCATCCAGAGTGATCATGGGCCTCTTGGCTGCATCTCTGATCAGTCTTCTCCTTGTATGAGCTGAAAGTTTAGAGGGACGGCCAGGTCTTGGTAGATTTGCAGTGGTCTGATACTCCTTCCATTTCAATATTATCGCTTGCACAGTGCTCCTTGGGATGTTTAAAGCTTGGGAAATCTTTTTGTATCCAAATCCGGCTTTAAACTTCTTCACAACAGTATCTCGGACCTGCCTGGTGTGTTCCTTGTTCTTCATGATGCTCTCTGCGCTTTTAACGGACCTCTGAGACTATCACAGTGCAGGTGCATTTATACGGAGACTTGATTACACACAGGTGGATTGTATTTATACTCATTAGTCATTTAGGTCAACATTGGATCATTCAGAGATCCTCACTGAACTTCTGGAGAGAGTTTGCTGCACTGAAAGTAAAGGGGCTGAATAATTTTGCATGCCCAATTTTTCAGTTTTTGATTTGTTAAAAAAGTTTGAAATATCCAATAAATGTCGTTCCACTTCATGATTGTGTCCCACTTGTTGTTGATTCTTCACAAAAAATACAGTTTTATATCTTTATGTTTGAAGCCTGAAATGTGGCAAAAGGTCGCAAAGTTCAAGGGGGCCGAATACTTTCGCAAGGCACTGTATTTCAAAATCAATCACAGATCAGATATCTGTCATGTATACATTTAGAAAATAAATAATTATTCTTGCCACAGAAAAATATAGATATATATACTGTATGACACAACACTAGTTTGACTGGTTTCATGACAGCATGCTCTCAAGGCAGGTAGAGGATTTTAAAGGGGGTTGGGGTGGAATCTCTGGTTGAATAGGAACAGTGAGTCCCGAATGGCACCCTATTCCCTTCAGTACATGATGCACTACTATTGAACAGAGCCCCATGGGCCATGGTCAAAAGTAGTGCACTATATAGGAAATAGGGTGTGATTTAGGATGCAACTTGTACTTTGGCAGGGACGGAACAAATTTCACCAATGTTGAATCACAAATTCACTGCGTCAAACATCTGATAAAAGATTAGACTGAGTAAGGTGGTCATATCAGAAGGAATTATATGATATTTTGTGACATCATCGGCAGTGAATGAAGCCAACTTACCTAGTAGCGACATTAATACCTAATCAGACCTTTTGATTTCAGTCCTTTCTAGATGCACCGCATTGGTTTTCAGTGTTCCCATCTATCAATATATATAAAAAAAATACATATAAACATTCCTATAACAACATATCTCCATTAAAATGCAAGCATTCTCACCGTAGCAGTATGTTTCCCATGACAGAAGACCGATCTCTTCGTCACCTCAGCCTTTAACCATGGCTAACTCTGACAGCTTTGAGAGGCTGACTTCACTTCTCTGTCCTTCTCTTCTCTGTCCCACTGTGTCTCCTTCTCCGAGTCCAATGCCTCAGTCTCTGTCACTGTTAGGTGCTTGAGGCTAAAAATTAAATGTATCTTACTTTTCCCTTGGGTAGATAGAGACGGTCCATTCTCTTCCTAGTACATGTAAATCCGTGGAGGCTGGCGGGAGGAGCTATAGGAGGATGGACTCATTGTAATGGCTGGAATTAAATCAATGGAATGGAATCAAACATTCCAGCCATTACAATGAGCCCTGCCTCCTATAGCTCCTCCCACCAGCCTCCTCTGATGTATATTTCCTCCTCTCTCTTTCTAATAGACACACCCTCTCTGAATTTCCTCCTCCCAATTTGTATATCTAGCCACACCCTCCCTGAGTTTCCTCCGCCCACGTTGTCTGTCCAGCCACGCCCCCTCTCTGAGTTTCCACAGTTCAACAGACAGTATCTGTGTTCAAGGAGAGCTGCACCTGCCATGGAGACATACCGGTGATTAGTAAAGGATAAAATACAGTCAAGTTTACTTAGTTAAGTACTTAAGTGTGATCTGCACAGTATCTATGTAGACAACATCCCATCTCACTTTCTCAGTCTTCTCCTCTCCCCTCAAACCCTCTCTTCCCTTTACACCCTCTCCTCCACTTTCTCCTCTCTCTTCCCGCCTCTCACCCTCTCCTCTTCAAAGCTGATGAGGCCCTCATCGTCGTCACTCTCCAGTTCCTCCGGCTCTTCGCTGACCAGGGCGCTGAGCTCCGTATTGGCCGGCCGGGGCCTCAGCAGGGTGAGCAGGCGCTGCAGGGGTGACTGGCCTCCACCAGGGGGGGAACTCTCCTGCTGCTCCAGGTTGTCACTTTGCTTCTTGGCAAAGTTCACGAACACCTAGGGAAGGGAGAGAACGCAGAGAAACAAAGACAAGGGGATATAATTTAGACTTTTTATTTTAGATGTTTCAGCTGCAAGGCCTTCCTCAAGTCAACAAACAAACATGAAAGGGAGCAATAACCGATGTCTGTGCATGTTTTAATAAACATTTAAAATCACCTCATCTGTACTGTCTCAGTGTGGAAATGACCAGTGATGTAAAGTACTTTCAAGTATACATACTTGAAAGTACTACTTTAGTAGATTTTTAGGGGTACTTTACTTTACTTTACTATTTATATTTTTGACAAATTTTTTTATTTATTTATTTTTACCCCTTTTTCTCCCCAATTTCGTGGTTTCCAATTGTTTTAGTAGCTACTATCTTGTCTCATCGCTACAACTCCCGTACGGGCTCGGGAGAGACGAAGGTTGAAAGTCATGCGTCCTCCGATACACAACCCAACCAAGCCGCACTGCTTCTTAACACAGCGCGCATCCAACCCGGAAGCCAGCCGCACCAATGACCAAGAGGAAACACCGTGCACCTGGCAACCTTGGTTAGCGCGTACTGCGCCCGGCCCGCCACAGGAGTCGCTGGTGCGTGATGAGACAAGGATGTCCCTACCGGCCAAGCACCCCCTCCCTAACCCGGATGACGCTAGGCCAATTGTGCGTCGCCCCACGGACCTCCCGGTCACGGCCGGCTACGACAGAGCCTGGGCGCGAACCCAGAGTCTCTGATGACACAGCTGGCGCTGCAGTACAGCGCCCTTAACCACTGCGCCACCCGGGAGGCCATTTTTTTTACCATTTTTACTTTTACTTCACTGCATTCCTAAATAAAAGTTTGTTTTCCCTGACACCCCAAAATACTTGTTACATTTTGAATGCTTAGCAGGACAGGAAAATTGTCTAATTGCCACTTATCAAGAGAACATCCCTGGTCATCCATACTGCCTCTGATCTGGCAGACTAAAATGCTTTGTAAATTATGAGTGTTGGAGAGTGCTCCATGGCTATCTGTAAATAAAAATAAAATAAACAAATGATGCTGTCTGGTTTGCTTTATATAAGGAATTTGAAAATATTTATATTTTTACTTTAGATTTTTAAGTATATTTTAGCAATTATTTAAAACCAAATACTTTTACTGAAGTACTATTGTACTAGGTGACTTTCACTTGAGTCATTTTCTGTTAAGTTATCTTGACTTATACTCAAGTTTGAAAATTGGGTAATTTTTCCCACCACTGGAAATGACTAAAACACAGTGTAACAGTAACTCACATTGTCCAGTGTGGTCTGGCTGACAGAGTAGTCCTCTATCCCCAGCACCCCCACCACCTGCTCCATCTTACTGAACACCTGGGCCAGGGAGATCCTGTCTGACTTCAGCTGGAACTGGACTTTGGTGTGGTGGCGCTCCTGGGGGTGGATTCAATTCAAACAACTTGTCTTATTTGCAATCACGTTTTTTCCCTGCCACTGACTCTGCTGATAGCAGTTATGTCAAAGAAGAGTCTACCTGCAACAACTGGGATAAGTGGTCCAACTAAACTTAGGGTTCGACTCAATCTGTACAGCTGAAGCTTTCATTTTAAGGTAATTTCCGATTGAGCCGACGACATACGCAGCGTTTATCGCGAATGCATTCTCTGCTAGAGCAGGAACATTGCCTTTAAATTTAAATCACGCTTTAAAGCTGAGCTTCCTCGATGCGGAATGAATAGAGCCCTAATTGAACGCACTGACTGTAAGCGCTCTGGATAAGTCTCATGTATCAAGTTTTAATGTCACGTCCAAAGTTCAGTGTAATGCCTTTCTTGCAGGCTCCAAACCCAACAATGCAGTACAAAAAAATAGCACAAGAGCGTCTGCTAAATGGCAAATGTAATGTGTACCTTTAGTACAGCCTCAGGGAAATTCCTGTTGAAGAATCTCACCACCTCCTTCACATTGGAACTGATTCTAGTCCGCACTGTGATCATGTAACCATCACCAAACCTAAGGAAGGGACACAACCAGGATGAGAGTAGACCAGACACACAGGCCATGATTGCTTAATTTAGAAATTCAACCTTCTTCCTTGAAGTAATCCCAGATCTAAATTGGTTGGATTGGGAGAGTAATAGGGTGGTAACCTTGCTTACATCTATCTAACCACATATGGATCTGTGCTTACCTCAAGGAAATAAGGAAGGAAGGATGCATTTCTGAAGTATTTCAACAGGGTCACAGATGACATAACAGGTCGTGTAACCGTATAGACAAACGACAAGTTGAAGGAAGGAGGAAATAGAAAAAAAGAAGGGTGATTCAAAGATGATTACAGATGAGTTGGCATCCCATAATGTCTTCAGCTTCTGGTTGGCCTAGCAACAGAGTGAGGCCACACCCTGCATTAGCTGAATGAGTTTGCACTTCTGCTGACCTGTTCTTGAGGTGCTGGATGCTGCCCAGGCATTTGAACCTGCCGTTGACCATGATGCCCAGTCTGGTGCACAGAGCCTCACATTCCTCCATACTGCAGAGACAGAGACATTCACAGTTGACATTTGAGTCATTTAGCAGACATACTGACAGTCACTGCTATCGGCAGAATCAGTGCCAGGAGGACAAAACAAGCGTGGGTGTGAGGGCAAGGCAGGGGATAACAGACGTCTTACCCACAACACTTCAACAATGCAGATAGTAGTAAATACATAAGCAGCACACAGTATGCAGTACATGTCTGATGAGAATGAGTGTCTCACCTGTGTGACGTCAGCACCACAGAGCGTCCCGTCTTGATGATATCAAGGATGAGGTTCCAGAGGAATCTGCGGGCCTTAGGGTCCATCCCTGTAGTAGGTTCATCCTGGACAAACACACAGAACAGGACACAATCAGAACTGAGGGTATTCGATCTTATCCAGAGGATAAGTATTTAAAAAATATAATAAAATTAGCCAGAATCCTATGGTCCCTGGTCAAAAGTAGTGCACTATATAGAGAATTGGGTGCCATTTGGGTCACACCCATGGTGATGGGGTTGAGTGAGTCTAACCAGGAAGATGAGAGAAGGGTATCCGATGAGGGCGATGGCAGTAGACAGCTTGCGCTTGTTTCCCCCACTGTAGGTGCCAGCGGGCTTGTCTGCATATTTGGAGAGCTCCAGTTTCTCTAGGGCCCACGAGACCACCTGAGGGGAAGACGAAAGTAAACAAGGAACTTTTCAACAACATCGATTCAGAAAAATAACACAGTAATATAATATTTTGAATGTGAAATGTGGAGTGTGTGTGTGTGTGTGCCTGCTTGAGAGTTTGTGTGTGTTGTAGCCGTACCCTCTGCTCGTCCTTCCAGGGGATGCCTCGGAGGCGTGTGTACAGCTCCAGGTGCTCTCTGGCTGTCAGGTCTTCAAACAAGGCATCAAACTGAGGGCAGTAACCAATGCTCTGCTGCACTCTCAACAGCTCCCTCAGGATACTGACAACACAACACAGATCCAGCTCAACAAAAGTACCTGGGCCCGAATTCATAAAGCGTCTAAGAGTATGAGCACTGATCGAGGCTCACGTCCTCCCTGTCCATATAGTCTTACTGATGATTATCAAAAAGGCTAAACTGATTATAGATCAGCACTCCTGAGACAATTTATGAATACGGGCCATGATGTACAGATTTATTACTAAAACTAGCATAACACATTGAGATGTGTATTGGAATTAGCAATAACCACTGTATCAATCTCAGGTAGGCTACAGTACCAGTATCTGATATAAACTTTTACTAAGACTAGCATAGAGCATTGAGATTTGTGTTAGCATTGTGATTAAAAGACCCATCTGGGGTACGTCCCAAATGGCACCCTGTTACCTATACAGTGCACTACTTTTGACCAGGGCCCATCAAATGTAGTACACTATAAAGGGAATTGGGTGCAATTTGGTGCACAAGACCTGGTGTATATGTAAAATACCTGTTTCCCCCTATGAAGGCCTCCCCTCCCGTGGTGCTCTCGTCACCAGTCAGCATCTTAAAGGTGGTGGTCTTCCCTGCTCCGTTCACCCCCAGGAGGCCAAAACACTCCCCAGGACGCACGCCCAGACACAACCGGTCAACAGCCAAGATACGACCCATCTTCCTCGACTTGTACACCTAGTGACACAGAGCATGTATAAGGAGGGGACTATTTATGCATTGCGCGTTTTACATAACTCTAAAGTTTAAATAGCCTCCTTGTAATGCACATTGTTGAAGAAAAATGTCTATTTAAATCATGCTGCCAGATTACAATGAGGTGCATAGTATTTTTTGCACAGATCTGTTCTGTTTTACACCACAAAAATGTTGCCTCTAGTTAGTGCTGAGCGATTAACTGAAATGTTGGTTATTTTTTCGGTTGTTAAACAACTAATTGATGACATCAGTTAAATTATTTAATTCCACTTGTAAAAAAAATTCTGTGAGCTCAATGCGCACATTGCGCAATTTCTCTTCACATAAATCAGATCAAGCCTGAACTGTGCGATGCAGTATGGAGTTTCAAACAGGCCAATATTCTACATAGCTTAGCATGACAGAGAATGACAGAGCAGTTGCTTCGCGAGGTATCTCAAATCAAATAAAATCAAATATCTCTACCTGAATATACATTATCTAAGTCAGGGATGGGCAACTTTGATCATGAGGGGCCGCAGTTGCTCACAGGCCTGCGTACCCACATCCATACATTTTATAGTTAATTATGTGCAATTCTACACATTGAGCGATTGATTCTACACATTGAGCCATTGAGCGAAGAGGATTCTACACAACTTGCCATAGGGTGGAGAGAAATGTTTGCAGTTTTTATTATGATATCTGAGTGAGACTGACTAACAAAATCAATGGTGGCCCCCCCGGCCGGTAATTCGACCATGATTACTAAGTTTAGATAGCTGGCCATTAGAATACATCTATATCTATACATTTTAGCTGACATGGGCTAATTGAGTGACTGTCAATGATTGACATAACAAGAGAGAAACTGCTGATGAACAACCAAATTTCGAAATTGCACCTTGTGTATTTTACTATTCTAACTCGTTAAGACCCCGGCTGAGTTTAAAAAAAAGTTTAAAAAAAAGGATATATATATATATATATATACAGTGCCTTGCGAAAGTATTCGGCCCCCTTGAACTTTGCGACCTTTTGCCACATTTCAGGCTTCAAACATCAAGATATAAAACTGTATTTTTTTGTGAAGAATCAACAACAAGTGGGACACAATCATGAAGTGGAACGACATTTATTGGATATTTCAAACTTTTTTAACAAATCAAAAACTGAAAAATTGGGCGTGCAAAATTATTCAGCCCCTTTACTTTCAGTGCACCAAACTCTCTCCAGAAGTTCAGTGAGGATTTCTGAATGATCCAATGTTGACCTAAATGACTAATGATGATAAATACAATCCACCTGTGTGTAATCAAGTCTCCGTATAAATGCACCTGCACTGTGATAGTCTCAGAGGTCCGTTAAAAGCGCAGAGAGCATCATTTAGAACAAGGAACACACCAGGCAGGTCCGAGATACTGTTGTGAAGAAGTTTTCCCAAGCTTTAAACATCCCAAAGAGCACTGTGCAAGCGATAATATTGAAATGGAAGGAGTATCAGACCACTGCAAATCTACCAAGACCTGGCCGTCCCTCTAAACTTTCAGCTCATACAAGGAGAAGACTGATCAGAGAGGCACATGATCACTCTGGATGAACTGCAGAGATCTACAGCTGAGGTGGGAGACTCTGTCCATAGGACAACAATCAGTCGTATATTGCACAAATCTGGCCTTTATGGAAGAGTGGCAAGAAGAAAGCTATTTCTTAAAGATATCCATAAAAAGTGTTGTTTAAAGTTTGCCACAAGCCACATGGGAGACACACCAAACATGTGGAAGAAGGTGCTCTGGTCAGATGAAACCAAAATTGAACTTTTTGGCAACAAAGCAAAACGTTATGTTTGGCGTAAAAGCAACACAGCTGAACACACCATCCCCACTGTCAAACATGGTGGTGGCAGCATCATGGTTTGGGCCTGCTTTTCTTCAGCAGGGACAGGGAAGATGGTTAAAATTTATGGGAAGATGGATGGAGCCAAATACAGGACCATTCTGGAAGAAAACCTGATGGAGTCTGCAAAAGACCTGAGACTGGGACGGAGATTTGTCTTCCAACAAGACAATGATCCAAAACATAAAGCAAAATCTACAATGGAATGGTTCAAAAATAAACATATCCAGGTGTTAGAATGGCCAAGTCAAAGTCCAGACCTGAATCCAATCGAGAATCTGTGGAAAGAACTGAAAACTGCTGTTCACAAATGCTCTCCATCCAACCTCACTGAGCTCGAGCTGTTTTGCAAGGAGGAATGGGAAAAAATTTCAGTCTCTCGATGTGCAAAACTGATAGAGACATACCCCAAGCGACTTACAGCTGTAATCGCAGCAAAAGGTGGCGCTACAAAGTATTAACTTAAGGGGGCTGAATAATTTTGCACGCCCAATTTTTCAGTTTTTGATCCACTTCATGATTGTGTCCCACTTGTTGTTGATTCTTCACAAAAAAATACAGTTTTATATCTTTATGTTTGAAGCCTGAAATGTGGCAAAAGGTCGCAAAGTTCAAGGGGGCCGAATACTTTCGCAAGGCACTGTATATATTTATATGGATATATGTTTCTTTGGGGGTGGGGCTCCGAGGAATTGATCCGAGGACCTTCAAAAGAGAGGCATGCCACCAGTGGCCGATCCCTGATCTAAGTGATTGATAGGTCAGCAGGCATAAAAGTATGCCTTATTTACTTTGAATAACTACTAAAATAGAGATTTTGTCAGACAGCAGCTTTATAGAGATAAGAGGATGACTTGGAATGAAATAATAAAGTCATCAAATAAAAAAATGCACTATACACAACAACTGAAATATTTAAAAAAATATATATATATTGAAATCGAAAACCGTGATCATTTTTTTAATAACTGAAGCGAAACGACCTCAAAAAGCACAAATTGCTCAGCATTACCACTAGTGTCTAGTGATACTCAAGTGACCTTAATGCTATTAAACCTACTATACACTTATCTATTCTGGTCCTGAAGCTAAATAAAGCACATTGGGATCTCTGTGTCTGTCTGACCTTGGTGAGGTTGTCAATCTTCAGCATGTCGTTGTCAGCATCTCCTCTCAGTACTCTCCGTCTCTCACAGGCCACATCCACATCATCATCCTCTATGAGCTGGCTGCTCACTGGTACTCTCCTGTTACAGTACACACACACACACACACACACACACACACACACACACACACACACACACACAGTCTTGTACAGCTAACCTTTGTACAGCTAACACAATTCAGTCCCATTCAAAATCCTATTTTCCTTAACCCTAAATGTAACCCAAACTCGTACTCTTACCCTAACCTTAGCCTTAACCCAAAAATCTAACTGTAACACTAACCCTTAGACTAACCCTAGCTCCTAACCCTAATAACTATAACCTTAACCCTAAACCCCCTAGAAATAGCATTTGACTCTGTGGGGATTAACAAAATGTCCCCAGTTGGTCAAATGTTTATTTGTTTACGATGCTTGTGGGGACCAGAAGCCTACACACACACACTCAGAGTGTGCACAGACCTAGAACACTACAGTGGATCTTATTGGTGTCACACACACACACACACACACACACACACAAATGCATGCACCTACACACACAAGCAGACACACATGCACACACACACACACTCACAAGGGTTTCCTGAGGAAGTTGTACTGACACAGGATGGTGATGAAGAATCCTACAAAGCCCTCGATTGTCATGGCTACCAGCCCTCGGGTCACAATGTCCCACTCAAATGGAGACTTGATCTTGTCAAACTGACCTGAGAGTTAAATATTTAAGAGAGATTGAATAGATTGATTAAATTCAACAGGAGGAGGGCAGGATTCAAATGTACAGAACTTGAAATATAATTGAACTGTAACAATACCTATTTTAGCATAGTACTCATTGATGTATTCGTTGTAGGCCATTTCCATCAGGCCGTGACCCAGGTTGTAGTTTGGGAAGATAAGGAAACAGGACTTTAGGTAGCTGTTCACCAGTTTCAGATCCTGCAGGGAGAGACCAAAACACAGTGGTGTGAGGAAATGTTCAAATAGGGTTGCTAAATTCTGGTAATTTTCCCCAAATTCTTTGGTTTTTCAGAAATCCTGTTTAGAAGTTTCGGGATTTCCTGCTTCTTCCCTCCTGATTTCGGGCAACTTTCAAACGGAATTTCAGAAAAACCTTGGGGAAAGTTATAGGAATTCTGTAATCTGTCAGTACACCAATACTGTCAGCAGAGTAAAACACACACCTTGTCATGCTCAAAGAGCTGCAGCAGGAAGGTGGCCACTGTGGCAGTGATGCCTATGAAAAGGTTGATGACGATGAGGAACACATAGGCCGTGCTGGGCACCTCGAAACAGAAGGAGGCCGGGTACATGATAGGAGTGATAGACCACCTGAAGGGAGAGAGAGAGAGAGAGAGGTAGGGAGAGAGATAGAGAGAAGGTTGAAGAGAGAGAAAGAGTGGGAGAGAGTGAGAGAGAGAGAGAGAGAGAGAGAGAGAGAGGGAGAGAAAGAAAGAGAGAGAGAGAGAGAGAGAGAGAGAGAGAGAGAGAGAGAGAGAGAGAGAGAGAGAGAGAGAGAGAGAAAGAATGTATGATAATAGGCTATATTCATTAAACATTCATTACAGTTTCTTGATATTGTCAAAGACAGTTATGAATAATGCATTACTGTTTTTAAATGATGTCATCAACAGAACAATGTCTATGCTTTTTTTCCAGGTTACCTGAATCCAAAAGCAAATTTTCTGTGTATCCCTCATAATGGGTCTTAGATAAGAGACGTGCTGATGTGTCTTCAGTGAAGTGCACTCACCCGTAGAGGAGGAAGAGAGACAGCACCGCAGGGAAGTTGGTTGGGGATGTGTATGCAGGAAGGTCAAAGACAAACAGGATAAGGACACAGCACGTGGCAGGCACCAAGTAGTTCAACTAAGAGACAGAGCGAGACAGGAGAGATTCAGTTAGATAGGCTGGCAGAAATAGACAATATCTCTCAAATATTCATAGGACCGTCTGTGGATGCACAGTACAAACAGACAGAAGACAGACAGGCCCAGGTAGGACTTGTTTCAGAGAGTACGGCTATAGGGAGCACTTGCCCGCACAACGCACACAATAACAAACTTCACCCCCCCCCTCACCATGTCCCATATATAGTTAGCCAGCCAGTAGATGACAGGGTCACATCCAGACACAAACTGCAGGTGCTTGGCCTTGGTCGACTTCTCTGCCACCAGAAAGACCACAAAGCTGGCTGGTACAAAGGACATGGCCACGATGATGAAGATAGCTATCACCACATCAGTGCCCTGGAGCCTGGAGGGACCAAAAGAAAGCTACTAAGACAGTGTCTGCATCCCAAATGGCACCCTATCCTCTATATAAGGCCCAATAGGGAGTAGTGTGCCATTGGAGACACTGTCAGGTACTTTTCAGAAATGTTGTACCACATATAGTATAATATACAGTAACTCAATGCATAAATTCTTACAAGTAGTCCAGAGAGAGGCTTGCACTGGTACGGTTCATGGGGTGGTTGGTCAGTGTGATTCCTGCAGAACCAAGCACACATCAATAACATGGTTTAGATGGGAACAGATATTGATCCCCAGATACTAATACAAGGAACTAAGAAAATACATTTTCACATAAACAACTACCCAATTCAAATAATCCCAGCCAAGAGTGCCAGCCTGTGCTATAATGCTAACTCCTTGTCGCCTGAGAAGAAAAGGGAGAAGTAAGAGTCTTGACTCCGCCCTAAATCTGTCCGTGTGAAAATACAGCGTGAGGCAGACTAAGTGGGAATTTGGTCAACATAAAATATGATTGCTAATTGCTACGTGAGGCTTATTTGATCTAAAAGAAGTTGGTAATGTTTAGGTTTTTACGAATGTATTGATATAAGTGTACGCCAGTGGCATTCCGGCAACTTTGAGAAAAACAATTTTACATCGGAGCTGTGCCTTTTGTTCACACACATATCGGCCCTCTCATTGGCTCATCGGCCCTCTCATTGGCTTTTTCCGCCTCCTCTCGTCTGCCTTCATTTATTTCCATTGCTAGAGTGGTCAGTCCAGTATCTTGTCAGTACATAGATAATCTTTGTTGTCACTCATCGTCATGGAGTTGGCAAGATAAAAAAACTGATCTGGAACCAGGCTTCTGAGTATGTACAGGTAACACCGACATAAAGTGTCTTAATAGGGCGTTGGGCCACAACTAGCCAACAGAACAGATTCTACAAGTGTCTGGAACTCTCTTGGCGGGATGCAACACCATTCTTTCATGAGAAATTCCATATATATATTTTTTTTTCATGGTGGTGGTGGAAAATTCTCCAGAAGCTTCCATAAGTATTCAACTGGGTTGAGATCAGGTGACACACACACACACACACACACACACACACACACACACACACACACACACACACACACACACACACACACACACACACACACACACACACACACACACACACACACTTTAAAAACCTCTATGCTCCTTTGAGAGCCCTCTTTAACAGTCAGTGAGGTCTCTTCTAGCCATCGCGTAGCCAAAATAATGGGCAACTGGGCATTTTCAAACTTTAGCCTAAGCATGATGGGATGTTAATTGCTTAATTACCTCAGGAACCACACCTGTGTGGAAACACCTGCTTTCAATATACTTTGTATCCCTCATTTACTCAAGTGTCTCCTTTATGTTGGCAGTTGGCAGTCCCCTCTCCTCATGGACAGCATCTCTTACCGTATGCAGCAGGGTTGCCCTTGCCTGGAGGTAGGTTGGCACGCAGGATGGCATTGTTGAGGACGTTGAGATAGGTTGGCATGCTGTGGTACCCTTTATTATTGAACAGCACCTATTGGGAGGGGACAATTCTGTCACTGGCAATGACACAGCAGCGCAAATAGCTAAGTGTAATAATAAACCTGTCCATCAAACTGACACTAGAGTTGCATCTCAAATGGCACCCTATTCCCTATATAGTGCACTACTGTAGACCAGAGCCCTATTCCCTATATAGTGCACTACTGTAGACCAGAGCCCTATTCCCTATATAGTGCACTACTGTAGACCAGAGCCCTTTTCCCTATATAGTGCGCTACTGTAGACCAGAGCCCTTTTCCCTATATAGTGCACTACTGTAGACCAGAGCCCTATTCCCTATATAGTGCACTACTGTAGACCAGAGCCCTTTTCCCTATATAGTGCACTACTGTAGACCAGAGCCCTTTTCCCTATATAGTGCACTACTGAAGACCAGAGCCCTATTCCCTATAGGGTGCACTACTGTAGACCAGAGCCCTATTCCCTATATAGTGCACTACTGTAGACCAGAGCCCTATTCCCTATATAGTGCACTACTGTAGACCAGAGCCCTATTCCCTATATAGTGCGCTACACCCTCCCCCTTTCAAGAAAATGCCATTCTGCTGACCTGAGCTGATCTGCGGACTGCTATTTTGCGAACCATGGGCGGAGTCTTTTTCCCAAAGGATGCTGGGACAGATTTCTGTATGTTGCCTACTGTGAGTCCTCCATATCTAGAAGAGAGGGAGGGAGAGAGAAAATACATTTCAATTGTGTGTGTATGCGTCTGTGCCCGAGCCAGGTGAGTCTGTTACCTGTGCCCGACCCCGGTGAGTCTGTTACCTGTGCCCGACCCCGGTGAGTCTGTTACCTGTGCCCGACCCCGGTGAGTCTGTTACCTGTGCCCGACCCCGGTGAGTCTGTTACCTGTGCCCGACCCCGGTGAGTCTGTTACCTTTGCCCAACCCCGGTGAGTCTGTTACCTGCGCCCAACCCCGGTGAGTCTGTTACCTGTGCCCAACCCCGGTGAGTCTGTTAGCTGTGCCCGACCCCGGTGAGTCTGTTACCTGTGCCACACCCCACTGAGTCTGTTACCTGTGCCCAACCCCAGTGAGTCTGTTACCTGTGCCCGACCCCACTGAGTCTGTTATCTGTGCCCGACCCCACTGAGTCTGTTACCTGTGCAGGCGCAGTCTGTCAGAGGTGTAAAGGAGATACTCTGACACGTTGCGCCCAGTGATGTCTACCAGAATATCCCCGGTGACCACCTTCATAAGGGGTGGCCGCCCCCCCACCCCGCTGGGGCAGGAGAAGCCCGTCCCCTGCATGGAGCAGATACAACGAACCAGCTCCCGAATTAACAGGGGCAGGGTGGGAGGAGACGTCACCGTTTCTAAAGACAGACACAGACAGAGGAAGGATTTTTAGGGAGGCTACTGTAGAGGACTCTAGTAAGCAAGTAGAGTAAGTAAGCCTTGTCTGAGCCAGAATGGCCGACACAGGACTCAACTGTAGCTATCAAATACAGTTATATAATGTTGATATAATGCAATTGTATGACACATAAAACATTAGCCTACATACGAAGTATAACATATATCCTTTTTGACAGTTTTTACCACCTGAGCATTGAGCACGGCGGTGGGAGGGGCGCAAAGACGTACCCCTGACAGTGGTAGGAGTGGTGGCAGTGAAGTTCCACAGCCCATCCTCAAAGTGAGTGTCGGGGTCATCGGAGGGGGCTGGCGAGGGGGGAGGGGGTACGAAGTTGGACAGTGGCACTCCCTGGGTAAAGGAGTCCAGACACATGGAGTCAAAGTAGCGGGCGGCCAGGGTCTTGCTGTTGTTGGCGCTGGGGTTGAGCGTCTGTGCCAGCTGGTCCAGGGTGCTGTTGAAGGGCGTTTTGAGGACGCAGGTGGCGCCCACGCCCGATGGCAGACGCAGCGTGTTGGCGATCTTCTGAGGGCTGGCATCCGGGGACAGTTTACTCCTGAGGAGAGGAAGAACAGGAGGCTGTTATAAAGCTACAGAAGGAAGCTTTACCACATCCATGTCCTGTAGATTAGACTAATGATGTTGTGTACGATGGGTGATAACTGAGACTCAGATGCACAAATGAACGCATAATGTTACCGGCCAGAAAGAAGGACACGATTATGGATGTGTAAAACAACGCATTTAAATTGTGGATATACTAGAGTGACATGCAGTCTCCTACTCCCATTGTCTGTCTGACCTGTACTGTGGGCGGTCTTCGTTGGCGTAGGGGATGAAGTTGCCACGGGGCTGGGTGTAGTTGTGGTACTGGGATGGGGACAGGATCAGTGGTGGCAGATCTCCTGGAGAACAGAAGACAGACATCACACCACGATGACCTACAAACACTGACAAACAGGCAAGTCAGGGTCAAGATCAGCCGTAGTTGAACTTGAGGGGAAAGAAACGGTACCTGTCTGTCGTGCACTCACACCTGCACTTGTCTTCTTCTTCCTGCCACTGATTGTTTTCTCCTACTAAACTTAGTTGACTACACTCCGGATAAGAGTGCCTGCTATATGACTAAGATGTTAAAATGTAATGTCACTTGTAGTTGTCCTCACCGATGGAAGGCACAGAGAGCGCTACAGTCATGGCCACGCAGACGAAGAATGCGGGCAGCAGGATCTGTGAGAAGAGGCCCTTGGTGTTCCTCTTGGCACAGTGGAACCTCTTGACGATGAGGCCGTGGAACTGGCGTAGCTTCAGCCACCAGCCCTCCAGCTTGAAGCTGCCCTGCCCCTCCAGGACCACAGGCTCAGGGGAGGCCTCCTCCACGTCCTCTGGAGGTAGAGAGAGATGGAGCGAGACAAAGAGAGACATTAGCAAAAGCCTAAAAACACCTCACATGGAGGAAAATGACTCTCATAAGCTCATCCAACCATACTATATATCTCATTGCCCCCAGTTGGCCAGGTACGTGTTGTGAAAGAGAATGTGTTCTTAAAAACATACCTGGTTAAATATAATGAAGATTAAAAAAAAAGGTATTCACTGGGTAACACCCTCTCGATGTCCTTCAGTCTCCTCATACAACAGTGGGACTCTTACCCCTCAGGCTGGTAGAGTGAGGGTCTCGTCCGTTGTCGAAGAGGCGGCAGTAGTCTCCGTAGAAGTCTGCGTAGAGCCCTTCCTCATCCCCCAGCACGGACCCCAGGGAGGAGGAGGAGCGCAGGGAGGATTGGCTCTGGCTGAGCCTGGAGCACATCACCAAGTTAGAAAGCTCTACCTCTGGCCTCTCCACACTGCTGCTGCTCCCCGCAGGAGCCCCCGGCTAGGGAGGATAGGGAGAAAGTAAGTCAAATAAGTAATTAGTCAACCAAGGGGGTTTCTATCAATTAGAAAAGAAGGGAAGCTAAAATAAAATAAACACATTTGTGAAATTACTAGAATGTTTCATTTGTTTAAATAATTAACTGTTTTGCAATCAACTAATAATCCATTCTGAAAAGCATGTGTTGAACTAATCCCTACCTCTGGCTTTCCAGAGCCCCCCACACCCACTGCAGCAGCAGGTTTCCCCACTGAGATACCGCCTAGGGAATCCTTCATGTCTGGGAGGAGAGAGAATTTAAGAGATCATGATTAACATTTAAAGATTTGCAACACCAACACTAAATAGATAACTTGTGAAACGTCTATGTCAGCATTTAGCTATTTGGCAACGCAAACACTGTTTGCAAACTCAGCAGACATGAAATTCATGATGTGTATCATAAATTATTAATGTAATGAAGCCCTCCCAAAATAACTTTATTGATCCGTGTAGCCGCAGACAGACACACAAAGCTTTGGTCCCACACACAAAAATAGAATTACTAGAATGGACATCCCTATTCAAGTCAATGATGCCATAATGGGTGGACTGGCAGTCATTTTGAGTGTACCCATAGAAGTAAAAGCTTATTTCTTTGGTCTCACCGGCATCACTGTTCTCCAGGGACTGGTCCTCCTCCGACACCTTGAGGAAGACCTCCTCCAGAGTGGTGTCCATCACCCCGAAGCTGGTCAGAGCCAAGATGGCCAGATTTTGCTCCAATGCCTGGGAATAGGAAATATGGGCTCCGGTCAAAAGTAGTGCACTATAACGGGAATAGGGTATAATTTGTCTGGGTCTGTGTCTGTGTGGGTGTATCTTCATGTCTAGGTCTGTGTCCGAGTGGGTGACCTTTATCTCTAGGTCTGTGTCTGTGTCTGAGTGGGTGTACCTTCATATCTAGGTCTGTGCCTGAGTGGGTGTACCTTCATCTCTAGGTCTGTGTCTGAGTGGGTGTACCTTCATCTCTAGGTCTGTGTCTGTGTCTGAGTGGGTGTACCTTCATCTCTAGGTCTGTGTCTGAGTGGATGTACCTTCATCTCTAGGTCTGTGTCTGTGTGGGTGTATCTTCATGTCTAGGTCTGTGTCTATGTCTGTGTCTGAGTGGGTGTACCTTCATCTCTAGGTCTGTGTCTGAGTGGGTGTACCTTCATCTCTAGGTCTGTGTCTGTTTGTCTGAGTGTGTACCTGAAATAGCCTCTCGAAGCAGCCCTTCTTGACAGCCTCAGAGGGCAACACATAGGATAGTTCAGTGTTGGAGTCAGACAACAGCAGACAGGACCCCACAAACTGACGAATGAACTGGGTGACCCGGGTCTCTGAGCAGGGAGACAGGGAGGAGGAGGAGGGGGACAGGGAGGAGGAGGAAGGGGACACGGTGGAGGGAGGCTGGGGCTGGGTGACCTGGTCTGGAGGCACAAACACACAGCATGATGGATGGAGGGAGGGAAAGGAGGATAAGGTGTAAGCAGAGAGTGGGGCAGCGGGAAAAGTAGAGGACAAAGATCCTTTTCAGAGGCAAAATACTAGCTGTACATGTTCAAAGGCTTTTAAAAGAGAAAGTGAAGGATATTATAGAGAACACAGGAGGTTGGTGGCACCTTAATTGGGGAGGACGGGCTCGTGGTAATGGCTGGAGTGGAATATTTTGAATGGTATCAAATACATCAAACACGTTTTCCATGTGTTGATGCCGTTCGCTCCATTCCGGCCATTATTATGAGCCGTCGTCCCCTCAACAACCTCCACTGATAAGAGAACAAATCCATCATATCCTAAAAGTGAGGGACAGAGGAAGTTTGTCATTGATAATAGACTGAGACAGCTTGTGACAAAATGACAAAGAGAAACACACATATACACATATAAAAGACTCACCTCCGCTCTCACTCTGTTTCTTGACCAGGGTGAGTTTGTAGCCGTCTCCGTAGGTGCTCTTGAGAAAGAGTGGGGAGCCGCAGCACTTGAGTTTCCCATGGGAGATGATGGCTATGCGGTCTCCTAACAGGTCAGCCTCATCCATGTGGTGGGTGGACAGCAGGATGGTGCGACCTAGAAGCACAGTTGAAATGTTTCTCTTTCAATATACACTGAGTGCACAAAACATCAGCAACACCTTCCTAATATTGAAGGTGTTGCCCTCAGAACAGCCTCATTACGTTGGGGCATGTACTGTACGTACTCTACAAGGTGTCGAAAGCGTTCCACAGGGATGCTGGACCATGTTGACTCCAATGGTTCCACAGTTGTATCAAGTTGGCTGGATGTCCTTTGGGTGGTGGACAATTCTTGATACACACGGAAAACTGTTGAGCGTGAAAAACCTAGCAACTTTGCAGTTCTTGACACACTCAAACCGGTGCGCCTGGCACCTACTAACATACCCAGTTCAAAAGCACTTCAATATTTTGTCTTGCCCATTCACCTTCTGAATGGCACACATACACAATACATGTTTCAACTTTCAAGGCTCAAAAATCCTTCTTTAACCGGTCTCCCCCCCTTCATCTACACTGATTGAAGTGGATTTAAAAAGTGACATCAATAAGGGATTAGAGCTTTCACCTGGTAAGTCTATGTCATGGAAAGAGCTGGTGTTCCTAATGTTTTGTACACTCAACATGTGTCAAACCATGTGGTGGGTGGACAGCAGAAGGGTGCGACCTAGAAACACAAGGGTGACAAACCAGTGCACTCTATAGGGAACAGGGTGACAAACCAGTGTACTCTATAGGGAACAGGGTGCCATTTGAGACACAATCTTAGTGTGGTTGACCCATGTATCACCTGTTGTGAGTGTTAGTGTGCGAGGGTTAGTGTGTGAGTTTGACGCATCATGTCTCATCTGTTGTTAGTGTGCGAGGGTTAGTGTGTGAGTTTGAAGCATCATGTATCATCTGTTGTTAGTGTGCGAGGGTTAGTGTGTGAGTTTGAAGCATCATGTGTCATCTGTTGTTAGTGTGCGAGGGTTAGTGTGTGAGTTTGACCCATCATGTTTCACCTGTTGTGAGTGTTAGTGTGCGAGGGTTAGTGTGTGAGTTTGACGCATCATGTATCATCTGTTGTTAGTGTGTGAGGGTTAGTGTGTGAGTTTGAAGCATCATGTGTCATCTGTTGTTAGTGTGCGAGGGTTAGTGTGTGAGTTTGACCCATCATGTTTCACCTGTTGTGAGTGTTAGAGTGTGAGGGTTAGAGTGTGAGGGTTAGTGTGTGAGGGTTAGAGTGTGAGGGTTAGAGTGTGAGGGTTAGAGTGTGAGGGTTAGAGTGTGAGGGTTAGAGTGTGAGTGTTAGAGTGTGAGGGTTAGAGTGTGAGGGTTAGTGTGTGAGTGTTAGAGTGTGAGTGTTAGAGTGTGAGGGTTAGAGTGTGAGGGTTAGAGTGTGAGGGTTAGAGTGTGAGGGTTAGAGTGTGAGGGTTAGTGTGTGAGGGTTAGTGTGTGAGGGTTAGTGTGTGCGTTTGACGCATCATGTCTCACCCTGTTTGTACTTGAGGATGAGGTCCCAGATGGCTCTGCGTGCGTAGGGGTCCACCCCCGCCGTAGGCTCATCCAGGATGACGGCCCGGGAGCCGCCCACAAACGCTATGGCCACGGACAGCTTCCTCTTCATTCCGCCAGACAGAGTCTGCACCAGGCTGTGACGCTTATTATTCAACTCTAGATCGTCTATCATCCTGACAACATACACACAACTCATGGTCATTTACATTATTTTGGGCTGTGGATGGGTATAATTTGTTTCCAAACTATACATATCCTTCAATGGCAGTCACCTGTACTTATATACTATCTACACCCTTCAATTTGAAGAGGTGAGATCCTAATCTAATGTCATGTTGATAGTTTCATTTCCACCTTAGGGTCTTTGACTTGGTTAAACCATCCAAATGGGATGTGACGTACTTGTCCATCTCCTTGCGGATGTCCTCCTCGGCCATGCCTTTGAGTTTGGAGTAGAACCACAGGTGCTCCTCCACGCTGAGCTTGTCAAAGAGCACATTGTGCTGGGGGCACATGCCCAGGTTCTGCCTGATACGCTCCATGTCAGTACGGATGTCATGGCCGTAGATGGTGGCTGAGCCAGAGGTGGGCGGGAACAGACCTGTCAGAATAGACCTGGGGATCGCAGTAGAGAACCAATGGGAGTTAGCGACAGGGTTAGTTAGAGAGGGAAGAAATGGACACGTAAACATAGGTTATACTGTATTTGAAGGCCATTTTTGTGGACATTACGGTGATGTTATGGGAATCATATGGGAAAGTCAAGGAAAGATGACGGAAACATTATGGTGATGTTATGGGAATCATATATGAAAGTCAAGGAAAGATGATGGGAACATTATGGTGATGTTATGGGAATCATATGGGAAAGTCAAGGAAAGATGATGGGAACATTATGGTGATGTTATGGGAATCATATGGGAAAGTCAAGGAAAGATGACGGGAACATTATGGTGATGTTATGGGAATCATATGGGAAAGTCAAGGAAAGATGATGGGAACATTATGGTGATATTGTAGCCAACATTATGCATGGCTTGTTTATAATTTATCATTACATGACAATTGTTAACAAATAGTTCATCTACAATATGGTTTATAAGCAGATGATGAATAGCCCTTCAAACAAATTCTTACCAAAACATACAACACACATCTCCCCGTGTCTCTCTGTAAACCCACACGTCAACACAACACAAATGACTGGGGACCCTCTGACACACACGTGGGCACACACACATTTTTCTCTCTCACATGGTGGTGGTCTTGCCGGCTCCGTTGTGTCCCAGGAAGGACACCACCTGGTTCTCGTGGAGGTTGAGGCTCAGCTTGTTGAGGGCCAGCTTATTGCCCATCTTGTAGACCTTGGTCAGCTTGTCTATACAAACCACCAGAGGCAGGTGGCTGGGCTCCTCTTCAATACCACGCATCTCCTCTGGAGGGAGAGAGAGCCAGCGAGCGAGAGAAAGAGAGAGAGAGAGAGAGAGGGAGAGAGGGAGAGAGAGAGAGGATAAAGCTGCTCTCTATTACAGAACCAGGGAAGAACCTTATTTTGAGATTACATTTTTTTTGGTAACATCTTATTTGGATAGTCCCAAATCAATGCTTTATAGATGTTGAGTAGATGTTCAACTACCTATCAACAATATTTCTACTAACTATCCACTAACCAAGTCCAAGGTCAGGCTTGGCCCTACCAGATCGCCGGTGTTCCATGGCACACGCCTGGTCCTCCTCCATGACACTCAGCCTGGCCCCTCCCCCCCAGGGACACTCCCATGTCTCCACACGCCCACTGCCCAGCCAATAGGACTTCTGCAGGGGGAAGTACCACGGCCGAGGCAGCCCATACATCCCTGGAGGACAGGAGAGAATGGGTGAAAAACCCCATTTGTGATTCAGCCCAGTTGCTTCCATAAACACATTCAGACAGTCAGTGACAAAACAGGGACACAAAAGGGAGGGATTTAAGTTAGCAGCCAAAGACATGAAAAATGGAAATCCATATTGGATGTTGACTGTTTACCTGGATGCACAGCCTCTATGTACCAGGTGAGTACTCCATACACACTAGCATCGATGATGAGCATCATCATGGACAGGCCAAGGTTGAAGTCATCGCCCTCTACAGGTGACTGGTTGATGGTGCGCCACTGGATACCAACCCCAGCCACCTCGTACAGGGCAAAGTACTTAGAGCCCAGGCCGAACGCTGTGGTCGACATAAGAGACTGGAGAGAATGGGAATAAGGACAATGGACGTGTTAAAAGCTGTTGACGTGTATGAAGCCCAATGTCTTTCAAGGGCTGACTGATTCAGACTGGTAGTGTCAGAGAATAGAATATAATTTTGCAATTCACGACTCTTGAAGTCTGGTTTCTTCCAGACTTTCAACTACTTTGCTCGACATTTTGATACACCTTTGACACAGAAATAGGTCATTTGACTCATTTGACGCCATGAGCCCGGGGTCATGTTTCTCTCATTAAATATATCCAGACAGTCTAGACATGGGCACAGTTTATGACTAACAAAAAAACAAATCCCTGTCATGAATAAAGCACAGGGAGAGAGTCAGACAGGGAGGAGAACAAAGGCCCGATCTTACAGCGATACACTTCTCGAAGGCCGTGATCTTGTCATGGGCCACCTCCTCCCTGATGGCCACGTACATGTATGGGACATAGCTGAGGAAGTAGATTATCCCACCACACGCTGACGCCAGCTTGGCCTTGGAGTAGATCACTGACACCAGGAAGCTGGCATACACAGACAGGACACAGACAGACAGAACGGAGAGAAATACTGTTAGCATTTACTAATCTTGTTTCTAAACACTTTCGCCCAATGGACAATAGCCTGGAGACGTATTTGTATTTATTTATTTTATTCAACCTATTTAACTAGGCAAGTCAGAACAAATTCTTATTTACAATGACGGCCTACCAAAAGGCAAAAGGCCTCCTGCGGGTATGGGGGCTGGGATTTAAAAAAAAATTATATATATAGGACAAAACACACATCACGACAAGAGAGACACCACAACACTACATAAAGAGACCTAAGACAACAACATAGCATGGCAGCAACAGAGGTTAAGATGAGGTGAAGCATTCGCAGGTGCTGAATTTCCTCTTCCCTTTAGTGTGCTCCTCAAATCCACGCACCTTGGTTGAAGAGTGAGGTAGCGAGTGTTTCTATTTGCTAGCATTTACCGACCGTGCACGTTTCCTCGGGACGTCTTGCAAAGGAGCGGAGTCCCTGTCGGCCTGATACATGAAGGAGATAGCATTTTTTTTAAATAACGCGTTTCTTTCTCAACGAACGTGGACGAGAAAGGGAAACAACTTTTGTCAAATCCGCCGTTAAACACCGCAGTGACTCCACAATGAGTGATTCGTTAGATTCATCTCTAACACCCCAAACGTGTGTAAAGGTCACGGCTGCTTTGAGGTCACGGCTTTCAGTGAGGACTGCAATAACAGTCGGAGAGAAACCAGTCAAAGCAGAAGTTGCAGTTGCCCCCTTGACACCGTTAGTGGTGAAATGGTGAAGTTTTCAGGAAGGTAAACTGATCCTATATCTGTGCCTAAGGCCATGGCAACTTCTGTCTGGGACAGAGAAAAAGTTGAAAGCTGCACATACATGATTATAATGGTTAAAAGAGCAGTGTGCAACTTTCTTTATAGTACAATATTATGTTCGTCTGCACTTCTCCTACTATTTTGGCTGTGTGTCAACTCATGCTTTTTACTAGACTAACGTCAGAGCATTAGTGGTTCCATTACCAGAACATAATGGTGGCGATGGCGTAGATGGAGAGGAAGAGCCAGATGATGAAGATGTCGCTGTGGAGGAGCACCCGACCGTACTTCAGGATGGCCGTCAGGGCCGTCACTGAGATGGACAACTGGACAAACCCAGTGATGAACCAGGCCACCCAGTGGACCGCGTTGTTCAGGCCCATCATCTTCATCACCTACAGGCCAGGCAGGAAGGATACAGGTTACTTTCCATAAGAGGTTATTCCTCTTATTTACACTCTTACAGTCACTCATATGGATGTGAATGTAACCTCAACCCCCCCCCTCCCCTCCCCAGATATGAACAAAATATTCTGAATATGAAGAAGAAAAAAAACACATACAATATTATCATAGGAATTCAACTTGGGAAAACATGTAATTGAAATCCATATTTCTCCAGCAGGGGGCAGAAGAGAGGCAATAAATACGAGTGACATCATCTTGCTCTCGGATGCCGAACAAAGGCAGAGAGTAGATGGCTTTAGTGTTGCTGCTCCAATGTCACAGACATACAGACATTGGATAGGAAATGCATTCTAAATAGCACCCTTTTCCCTATATAGTGTACCAATTTTGACTAGAGGTCTGGTCAAAAGTATTGTACTACAAAGGGGTTGCCATTTGGAACACACATGGAGAGCCTAGTGTAGACAGGTGAGCAGGCAGCTGCAGGCAGTCTCACCTCTTTGAGCCGGTGCTCCTTCTCCGCCACAATGTGTTGGATCATCATGGCTACAGAGTAGACCCAGGAGATCACCATGCACAGAGGCATCATGTGCTCGATCACAAACAGGAAGCTATGGACCAACGACAGACAGGAGAAATCACTCGCTCAATGCTAAGCCTCATTTAGATCTATTCTTGAATCATTTGGCAGTTGAGCAAGTTGAGGAGACTAAACTGCTGGGTGTAACCCTAGGTAGCAAGCGTTCACGGACAAAACTTGCTCAAATGAGAAGAGGCCCTTCCATGATAGGGCGTCGCTCTGCCTTCTTGACATCTCAGTCGACCAGACAGGTCCTACAGGCCCTAGTTTTGTCATACCTGGACGACTGCCCAGCTATGTGGTCATGTGCGGCAAAGAAGGACATAGGTCAATTGCATTTGGTCCAGAACAAAGCAGCACGTATCGCATTTAGTTGTACACGGAGGGTAAGTGTCAGTAACATGCACGTCAGTCTCTCCTGGCTCAAGGTTGATGAGAGATTGACTGCATCACTAATGGTCTTTGTGCGAGGTATTGATGTGTTGAAGGTGCAGAACTGTCTGGTCAAGCAGTTGGCAGACAGTTTGGACACTCATCGGTACAACACAAGACATGCAACCAGAGGTCTCTTCACAGTCCCCAGGTCCAGAACCGAGGCGGGGAAACGCACAGTATTAAATAGAGCCATGACTACATGGAACTCTCTGCCACCCCAGGTAACTCAAGCTAGCAATAAAAACAGTTTAACAAAAACTGATAAAGGGGACTGTGAAGAGACACACACATTTTATATATCTTGTATTGTAATTTGCACTTTACTATGTATTAGACCTAGATATTGTGTGTACTGTATGTACTAACATACATTTAGTACATACAGTACATTTTAAATGTACTTCAGTCTTTGACTGATCATGTTCTGTACTATCTATCTACCTATCTATCTAAATGTGCAGGGCCAATGTAATTTGATTACCTCAGATAGAAATAGTGCCAGAATGAATGGTTATTTTGGCCACAGTCCCAGGGCAGAGCAACTATAAGAAAAAGCCTATGTGAGTAGAGGAGAGGTATATTGAGAGAGTTCCAAGTCTTACTCGTCTCTTGTGTAGCAGGGGTAAGGGAACATCTGAACATAGTTGCCAGGCTCCACCACGTCATGGCCCACAAACGTGTTAATGATGGCTCTCTCCATCATATCTGAGGACACACGCACCCGCACACACACACACACACACACACACACCCACACACACGGCAGAGATGACAGGGCCACGCTACACCTTAGTGAGTAAGCCTTCCCTTCAAGTTTTCCCCAAAACATACGGAGAGAATGTGCTGGATCTGCAGCTTGGCGTTGGTACCCACACAGGTGTGCCCACCTCAAGATCACTAGGGTAAGCATTTTACCCCAATAAACCCTTATCTTAATAAAACTCCAGCAAGAAAATGTGTTTGACAGAACAATTGTGTCCTCCGTGAACCTGATTTTGTCAGCTGATTTATAGTCTATGTACAGTATAGCCTATTTATAGTTTTGCCTTCGGCAGACAACAAGTACAGCTTTGAGTTTTGAGACGTCTTCTTTACTACTAAGCAAGGGGAATGAGAAACATACCAACGACACAACAACATCTGGAAATGCCATACCAGCATTCCAATTCTGTATAAAACACTAATTAGAGCCAAACGTTTTCTTCATATTAATTCATTTGAAATAATCCCAAGTGCCAATCTTTTCTCCTTTGGTTAAAGGGATACTTTGTCATTTTGGCATGCTAACAGATATCCATAGACTTCCAGTCATTGTGCTAACACTAGTTAGTATTGGCTACCTTTAACTTCCTTCATACTGGACGCAGACATAAAAATGGTATCCATGGGTTCATCTGACTCTGGGGAAATAGATAAAGTGCCTCATTGCCAAAATCCTGAAGAATCCGTTTAATGCCTTTGTGGCTGTGATGCTGATGATAATGGCTAGAGTTGTCTAGAGTTGTCTACAGTTGGATAGAATTGTCTAGAGTTGGCTAAAGTTGGCTAGAGTTGTCTAAAGTTAGCTATAGTTGGCTAAACGTGGCTATAGTTGGCTAAACGTGGCTAAACGTGGCTAAACGTGGCTAGAGTTGGCTAGAGTTGGCTAGAGTTAGCTATAATTGGCTAAACGTGGCTAAACGTGGCTAGAATTGACAACATTTCAGTCTACATTTACAACACTTCGGTAGACAACGTGGAGGACTCTGGTCACGTACCCTGGATCCACACAAAGCCGTAGAGGAAATAGAACTTTCCCCCCGTGTTGGGCCCTGGGCGCCAGTAGGCCCGGCGGATCTCGTTGGTTTTCTCTGTGAAGCTGGAGTTCTGCCTGATCTTATAGAGGACATGAGGAGGCAGGGAGCCATCTAGGTTGGTCTGGAATATCACACCTGGGTGAGAGGGAGGGGGAACATTATGTACAATAAACCTTTGACATTATTTCCTCATATTATGAAAGCTATTGCCAATCGGAGGCTAGCTGCATGCCGTAGCCACTGCCCTCTCAGTAAAATCCATCTGGCCACCCGGGCCTGGCCATTAGCCACAATCTGTTTTTAACTGTAAAGTCTAATCGAGTGCCAAAGACACGTTTCCATTTTGTGATAATGTAATGGACAGCAAAGTTCTTAGGATTACATCAAGTCGTCTGCCCACTGCAGTGGTGAGTGTACTCACTGGCAAACACTGAGATGTTATCATGGTAAGCTTGGTTCAGTGTGTAGTTGACGATGCTGTCCTCATCCGGAAAACCCTTGAAGATATCCACACTGACCTGGAACAAGAAGAAGAAGAAAGAAGAATCCTTGCAGTCAATGGGAAATTGTCTTCTGCCTTGATCCCAACCAGATGGCAGCCACAGTGCAGCGCCAACCCCCAAGAGCACAAGAAACGTCTATATCGGCAACATAGGCAATAATAGTCCCTGCCCTGGGCTCTGGTCAAAAGTAGTCAAACATATAGGGGAATAGGGTGCCATTTGGGATGAATCCTGGGACTATTGAATGGAGCTTTGCGTCCTTGTCCAGAGCTGATTATCGGTGCTCATATTACTGCACGCCTGCTGTCTGTGTCCGGATCAATATACAGCACTCAAGTTCCACTAATCTTCCTGTGTCAGTCTGAATCAAAACGCCCATGTCTACAGTTCTTCCTGCCCGTACACCAGAATCTTATAAAGCTCTCATGTAATGGATAGTGACCTTGGGCGTTCTTTCCAACCAGGACTACTACTACTAGATGTACTATTCATCTCTGTTGTTTTGTGTGCGTTTGTGTGTGTGTTTCATACTGACCTTGGACATGAAGTGTGTCCAGCCACAGGCGGCGTTGTCAATGGTGTCCAGCTGCTCCAGCAGGGTGGAGGTGTTGGGCAGGGTGTAGTTACCCTCCAGCAACCCACGCAGCAGATCACTGTCTGTCCCATTCAGCAGTTCCGGGTGACCACGTAGGTCAGAGGTCAACTAGGAAGAGGAATACATAAGCAGTTAATACACAGGTAGGCATATCCATGGGCTTATTGTCCAGTAGTGTGTATGTGTTTATGATGCAGTGTACATATGGGCTTATCAGGCAAGATATGGACTGTATTAACATACTGTGTGGGGGACAATAATATTTTTCAAGATTGCCAGTTAAATCTTATGCCATTTATCAGACAATAATTACCTTATGAGGTGAGGTGAATAGTGTCTGTTACTGTATATGCAGAGAGGTAAAAGCTGTGTGTTACCTGCTGCATCCAGGCCAGGTGGTGGTGCAGCTTGCCCTCCTCCAGATAAGTCCTGAGCTGGGCAGAGATGTTGAGCCACACCCGGGCGTAGTGAGTCACGTTCCCCACAAACGCAAATGTCTCATTGGCCTTCACACAGAAGCAGAGTCACAGGTCACCGACACAGAAGAAGCTATCCCAGGCCTAGCTCTGGTCCAGGGTGTTAGGTGCAGCTTGCTGGTGCTGAGGGCTTCCCAGTGTCAGCAAGCCGCATCCTGAAGCAGAGCTATCCCAGTCCCATTAACGGCTCGTTACTCAATCCACATCCTTTCAACTGTCCTTTTCTGTGGCCCTTCCCTCTGCTCTCTGCCTCCCTCTCTAGTTTTGTTAATTTCGTAAAACCCCTCCCTTCTCCTGTCCTCTTGCCAAGATAACAAATCTAGCTATAGACCATCTGCCAATAACAAGCCGGTGGTAACTAGTGGGATGTACAGAGAAACAGAGAATCAATGGCCAGTTGTGCATATGTTGTGGTATAGCGAGACCTCCGGGGACTGAGGATCGCATGATTCATCTAGCCACGCATAGACTTCCTACACATCTTGCCCTTAACCCGATGTACAGAACATGTAAGCTACGTGATTAATGTGTAAGGCTGGGATACAAATGACCATGGGGCTCCTAGTGAATTCCCAACATTTTCTCAATACACTGTGAGTTTCAAAGTGTCTGACAACAGCTAGGCCGTATAAATGAAAGAAAAAACTGGAGCACCGGCTATCCTCCATTTGGTCTTGGCATTTGGAAATAGATCACATCTTGTGTACGTAAGCACCCGTTTTCCTCGTACTTTATCAAATGAATATAGACAATGCCTGGGCAGCAGTGTGCATAGCTCTATAGCCTAATGACACCTGAATAACTCTATTACAGTACACTGTCTAGGTACAAGTCACTGTGTAAATGCTACAGTACATCCACGATAACGATACAGTTGACAGTGCTTGAAAGAACACGGTCATGTACTTGCCTTCTGAATGACTTTGTCCACCTGTGAGCCGATGGGGGAGTAGAGGATCTTGGGATTTGTAGTCATCAGATGCACTAGTAAGCCCAGATTGCGCTGCTCTTTACTGGTAAAGCCCAGAGAGCTCATATTCCCTTGCTTTAAAGCCTCTGGCTCAATGATTCTGGAGACAGTAGACAGGGATCAACAACTTCAGCCTTTACGGCATAGGTGTACAGAACTGTGTTTCTCTACTCTGGCACCAGCCCAGTTCTAACACACCTGATTTGCATTTTATCAATTTAAAACATCAGGGCCCTTGATTAGGTGAATCAGGTGTGTTATTATATGGCTGGAACATACGCCTGCACACCCTGTAGATCTCTAGCCTGGTCCCAGATCTGTTCGTGCCCAAGCAACTCCATGGGTGACAGGGAATTGGCATGATAGCATAAACAGACTAGCACTCATGCAATTGGATCTGCAGTTAAAGAACAATGGCAGAAGGAAGGATCCTATTACATAGACACAAACCTGTTGTTCCCACACAGAATAGGCTGCAGCCCTGCCCACAGCTGCACAAAGGTAGAAAACGAGTGAGGGTTCTCTTCTTTCACATTCTCTTTCTCTCGTCCTCTCCCCTCCTCTCCGCCCTCCTCCCAGGGGTTCTCGGTGGTGTTGGGCCCCCAAGTGGTGGCGTTGAGGGACCAGGAAGTGGTGGTGTTGGCTGGAGCCCCAGGGGGGACGTGGCCAGCACAGGCCCCCTTGGGGAGCAGGCGAGCCAGGCCTGACAGCAGGTCTACATCCCTGAGGAGCTTCTCCACGTCAGCCAAGTCCTTCAGCAGAGCACCCAGGTGGGACTGGGACAGAGGGGCCGACGAGTTGGCTTGCTCCAGACGCAGCTGGCGAGAGAAGGCCGAAAGGTGTGGAGAGACAGAAGAAAGGGGGAGAGTATGAGAGCGGGAGAAAGAAAGAAAGAAAGAAAGAAAGAAAGAAAGAAAGAAAGAAAGAAAGAAAGAAAGAAAGAAAAAAAGAAAGAAAGAAAGAAAGAAAGAAAGAAAGAAAGAAAGAAAGAAAGAAAAAAAGAAAGAAAGAAAGAAAGAGATGTGGATAAGAATCAAAGGGAGAGAGAATAATGAGTATTAGAGATAGATACTGAGATAGATAGGGAACTGAGATAGATACTGAGGAGCCATAGAATTCCAAAGACAAGATCCACAGTATTTATTTATGTGTGTTTGATGAGGGAAAAGCACCTCACCACAGGGATTCTCAGTTCAAAGCAGCCATTGAGTGTGTCCCAAATGGCACCCTATTTCCTATATAGTGCACTACTTTTTTTATGGGCCCTGGTTAAAGTTACAGCACTGAATAGGGAATAGGGTGCCATTTTGGATGAAGCGATTGTCTCTAATGTACCTTGTCAATGAGGCTCTGTGTGTCTATCTGCTCTCGGAGCTCCTGGCTCATCTCTCCAAAGCGCTCAGTCCTTTGTCCCGCCCCACCACCACATGCTGCGCTGCGATAGGCCTGGAGCAGGGACTGCTGTTTCTCAGGAACCAATAGGATCTTGCTCAGCTCACTAGTCCCATCCTCCCCACAGGTAAGCATTTCCAACATGGCACCAGTCAGGAGAACACCCTTTGAAAAAACAATCAACAGCACATTCAATACAATTCACCATCATCAGCATCATCATCATGTATGGTATCAATTGTTTCAGTGGTAGTCTTGTAAAGGCATTGATAAAGGTAATTGGTTCAGGGTATATGATAAAGGCCATTGATAAAGGTAATTGGTTCAGGGTATACGATGAAGGCTATTGATAAAGGTAATTGATTCAGGGTATACGATAAAGGCTATTGATAAAAGTAATTGATTCAGGGTATACGATAAAGGCTATTGATAAAGGTCATTGATTCAGGGTATACGATAAAGGCTATTGATAAAGGTAATTGATTCAGGGTATACAATAAAGGCTATTGATAAAGGTCATTGCTTCAGGGTATACGATAAAGGCTATTGATAAAGGTAATTGATTCAGGGTATACAATAAAGGCTATTGATAAAGGTAATTGAATCAGGGTATACAATAAAGGCTATTGATAAAGGTAATTGATTCAGGGTATACGATAAAGGCTATTGATAAAGGTAATTGGTTCAGGGTATACAATAAAGGCTATTGATAAAGGTAATTGATTCAGGGTATACGATAAAGGCTATTGATAAAGGTAATTGATTCAGGGTATACAATAAAGGCTATTGATAAAGGTCATTGGTTCAGGGTATACGATAAAGGCTATTGATAAAGGTAATTGATTCAGGGTATACAATAAAGGCTATTGATAAAGGTAATTGATTCAGGGTATACGATAAAGGCTATTGATAAAGGTAATTGATTCAGGGTATACGATAAAGGCTATTGATAAAGGTAATTGATTCAGGGTATACAATAAAGGCTATTGATAAAGAAAATTGATTCAGGGTATGCAATAAAGGCTATTGATAAAGGTAATTGACTCAGGGTATACAATAAAGGCTATTGATAAAGGTAATTGACTCAGGGTATACGATAAAGGCTATTGATTCAATAGAAAAAAGACAGGAAGAAAGAGGGAAGAAAAGGGGGATGATTCAGATAGGAGGATAGATAAGATAAGCAGTGCACCTCCACCTCCTTCAGTCCCTGGGGGTCGTATCTCTGGCCTGCCCCTCCTCCTGCTAGGCCTAAAGCCTGGGACATGAGTTTGAGTAGGGCCTGCCGATGGGCTGCTTTGGTTGGGTCTCGTAAAGCTTTGTGGATCAGTCCACCATCCAGACTTTGCATGACACCCAGCATCTTCTCCTGAGGGGACGATAGGAGGGGATTACTGCTGAGCTAATACACAGACTCAGATCAATTCAATTCAATATTTCCCATTAGTAGCCTACCTCCAGTTGAAGTATCTTCTCTGCAGGGGTATGTGTGGTCTCTTTTTCCCCTCCAGAACTGTGACTACTCCCCCCTCCAGTTCTGGGGTACAGGCCAAAGATCAGGTTGAATACCTGCAGTTCAGCAAGTGAAATAGAGGACCCACACACTCAGAGAACAGGAAGATAAACACACACACGCACGTGCACACACACACAAACACACACGCAAACACACACACAGGTGGAAGACAGGACTTCAGCGTTTGTTCGCATAGGGAAAGCTGTCAGAAAAACAGGATGATGAGGAGAAACAAGGAGGGACAGACAGAAAGTGACTGACTGGAGAAGATAAAGATGAGGACCTGATGCCAGGCCTAGACAATTAACTGAGACAGAGATGGAGGGAAACAGAAAGGTGGGAGGCACCGAGCCATATATTGATACTGTATGATTCAATGTCATTCCTCAATGACAATACGTCTTTGCCAAATCTGTAATCTTGGCAAACGGGTGTATATACAAATTTAGATGTCAAAATTGTGTTATCTAAATGTAAATATACCCAATAGCCAAGATTTCAGATTTGGCAGTCTATACTAACATTGTTTCTTACTTCCTTGTTCATCAGTCATGTCACAACATTTGAATGTAAACCCTGCATTACCCCATAACTAAAACAGTCCCCAGGGGGTAGATGAGGACTATGGAGGTACTGTGTGTGTGTGTGTGTGTGTGTGTGTGTGTGTGTGTGTGTGTGTGTGTGTGTGTGTGTGTGTGTGCGTGCGTGCGTGTACATGTGTGTGTGTGTGCGTGCGTGCGTGTACATGTGTGTGTGCACATGCATGTGACAGGATCACAGACCTCTTTGAGGTTGACAGGAGTGGAGAGCAGCAGGCTGGCGGTGTCATTGGGGAGGGACAGATTCCTGACCAGGAACTGATGGAACACTGACTGGTTCTTCAACACACTGGCTACTGTGAACCCTGGAGGGCAAGAATCACACAGCACAACCACAGATAATATACATGAAGACTTCCAGGAACTGCTTATCCAATAGAAATTGCACAGAACAGTGTCAAATGCAGTGTACGTACATCCAATAACTTGTAGGTGCCGGGTACAAAAATATACGAATGGGATTAACTACTCTGAAAATGTAGTTTACCAAGCTACCAATTACTTCACACTGGAAGAAATTAAGCTACACTAAAGCTACCCTTAAGAAAAATATAACTTACTTAACTAAAGTTACTTTGAAAAAGTAGTTCAGTACATCCAAGCTACTTTTTGAAGAATTATCATATGTACATCTGAAATGTCATAGACTACAAATTGCAAGACAGATCACTTTGGGGTCATATGCTAACAGAATGTGTACAGTGCCTTGCGAAAGTATTCGGCCCCCTTGAACTTTGCGACCTTTTGCCACATTTCAGGCTTCAAACATAAAGATATAAAACTGTATTTTTTTGTGAAGAATCAACAACAAGTGGGACACAATCATGAAGTGGAACGACATTTATTGGATATTTCAAACTTTTTTAACAAATCAAAAACTGAAAAATTGTGCGTGCAAAATTATTCAGCCCCTTTTACTTTCAGTGCAGCAAACTCTCTCCAGAAGTTCAGTGAGGATCTCTGAATGATCCAATGTTGACCTAAATGACTAATGATGATAAATACAATCCACCTGTGTGTAATCAAGTCTCCGTATAAATGCACCTGCACTGTGATAGTCTCAGAGGTCCGTTAAAAGCGCAGAGAGCATCATGAAGAACAAGGAACACACCAGGCAGGTCCGAGATACTGTTGTGAAGAAGTTTAAAGCCGGATTTGGATACAAAAAGATTTCCCAAGCTTTAAACATCCCAAGGAGCACTGTGCAAGCGATAATATTGAAATGGAAGGAGTATCAGACCACTGCAAATCTACCAAGACCTGGCCGTCCCTCTAAACTTTCAGCTCATACAAGGAGAAGACTGATCAGAGATGCAGCCAAGAGGCCCATGATCACTCTGGATGAACTGCAGAGATCTACAGCTGAGGTGGGAGACTCTGTCCATAGGACAACAATCAGTCGTATATTGCACAAATCTGGCCTTTATGGAAGAGGGGCAAGAAGAAAGCCATTTCTTAAAGATATCCATAAAAAGTGTCGTTTAAAGTTTGCCACAAGCCACCTGGGAGACACACCAAACATGTGGAAGAAGGTGCTCTGGTCAGATGAAACCAAAATTGAACTTTTTGGCAACAATGCAAAGCGTTATGTTTGGCGTAAAAGCAACACAGTTGAACACACCATCCCCACTGTCAAACACTTCCAACAAGACAATGATCCAAAACATAAAGCAAAATCTACAATGGAATGGTCCAAAAATAAACATATCCAGGTGTTAGAATGGCCAAGTCAAAGTCCAGACCTGAATCCAATCGAGAATCTGTGGAAAGAACTGAAAACTGCTGTTCACAAATGCTCTCCATCCAACCTCACTGAGCTCGAGCTGTTTTGAAAAAATTTCAGTCTCTCGATGTGCAAAACTGATAGAGACATACCCCAAGCGACTTACAGCTGTAATCACAGCAAAAGGTGGCGCTACAAAGTATTAACTTAAGGGGGCTGAATAATTTTGCACGCCCAATCTTTCAGTTTTTGATTGATTTAGAAAAGTTTGAAATATCCAATAAATGTCGTTCCACTTCATGATTGTGTCCCACTTGTTGTTGATTCTTCACAAAAAAATACAGTTTTATATCTTTATGTTTGAAGCCTGAAATGTGGCAAAAGGTCGCAAAGTTCAAGGGGGCCGAATACTTTCGCAAGGCACTGTAATTTAGCATATTCAACACAAAAACTGTGTTTCAAGTGAGAATTAGGCAGGTCGGATGATGAAAAAGAAAGGAAATGATTGCCTACTTCACCCAAAAACAGTACTGTGTAGTTCCAGTAGTTAGCTACACCACTACATGGCAAAAAAGTAATGAACTACTGAAAATACTACCTATTCTTCCGGCGCCGACAGAGATGGCCGCCTCGCTTCGCGTTCCTAGGAAACTATGCAGTTTTTTGTTTTTTTACGTGTTATTTCTTACATTGGTACCCCATGTCATCTTAGGTTTCATTACATACAGTCGAGAAGAACTACTGAACATAAGAGCAGCGTCAACTCACCATCAGTACGACCAAGAATATGACTTTCACGAAGTGGATCCTGTGTTCTGCCTTTCACCCAGGACAACGGAATGGATCCCAGCCGGCGACCCAAAAAAACAACTTCGTAAAAGGGGGAAACGGAGCGGTCTTCTGGTCAGACTCCGGAGACGGGCACATCGTGCACCACTCTCTAGCATTCTTCTTGCCAATGTCCAGTCTCTTGACAACAAGGTTGATGAAATCCGAGCAAGGGTAGCATTCCAGAGGGACATCAGAGACTGTAACGTTCTTTGCTTCACGGAAACATGGCTCACTGGAGAGACGCTATCGGAGTCGGTGCAGCCAGCTGGTTTCTCCACGCATCGCGCAGACAGAAACAAACATCTTTCTGGTAAGAAGAAGGGCGGGGGCGTATGCTTCATGGTTAACGTGACGTGGTGTGGCCACAACAACATACAGGAACTCAAGTCCTTCTGTTCACCTGATTTAGAATTCCTCACAATCAAATGTCGACCGCATTATCTACCAAGGGAATTCTCTTCGATTATAATCACAGCCGTATATATTCCCCCCCAAGCAGACACATCGATGGCTCTGAACTAACTTTATTTGACTCTTTGCAAACTGGAATCCATTTATCCGGAGGCTGCATTCATTGTAGCTGGGGATTTTAACAAGGCCAATCTGAAAACAAGACTCCCTAAATTTTATCAGCATATCGATTGCGCAACCAGGGCTGGAAAAACCTTGGATCATTGCTATTCTAACTTCCGCGACACATATAAGGCCCTGCCCCGCTCTCCTTTCGGAAAAGCTGACCACGACTCCATTTTGTTGATCCCTGCCTACAGACAGAAACTAAAATAAGAAGCTCCCGCGCTGAGGTCTGTTCAACGCTGGTCCGACCAATCTGATTCCACACTCCAAGACTGCTTCCATCACGTGGACTGGGATATGTTTCGTATTGCGTCAGACATCAACATTGACGATTACGCTGATTCGGTGAGCGAGTTCATTAGAACGTGCGTTGAAGATGTCGTTCCCATAGCAACGATTAAAACATTCCCAAACCAAAAACCGTGGATTGATGGCAGCATTCGCGTGAAACTGAAAGCCCGAACCACTGCTTTTAATCAGGGCAAGGTGACCGGAAACATGACCGAATACAAACAGTGTAACTATTCCCTCCGCAAGGCAATCAAACAAGCTAAGCGTCAGTATAGAGACAAAGTAGAATCTCAATTCAACGGCTCAGACACAAGAGGTATGTGGCAGGGTCTACAGTCAATCACGGATTACAAAAAGAAAACCAGCCCCATCACGGACCAGGATGTCTTGCTCCCAGGCAGACTAAATAACTTTTTTTGCCCGCTTTGAGGACAATACAGTGCCACTGACACGGCCCGCAACTAAAACATGCGGACTCTCCTTCACTGCAGCCGACGTGAGGAAAACATTTAAACGTGTCAACCCTCGCAAGGCTGCAGGCCCAGACGGCATCCAAAGCCGCGCCCTCAGAGCATGCGCAGACCAGCTGGCTCATTCAATCAATCCCTATCCCAGTCTGTTGTTCCCACATGCTTCAAGAGGGCCACCATTGTTCCTGTTCCCAAGAAAGCTAACGGAACTGAGCTAAACGACTACCGCACCGTAGCACTCACTTCCGTCATCATGAAGTGCTTTGAGAGACTAGTCAAGGACCATATCACCTCCACCCTACCTGACACCCTAGACCCACTCCAATTTGCTTACCACCCAAATAGGTCCACAGACGATGCAATCTCAACCACACTGCACACTGCCCTAACCCATCTGGACAAGAGGAATACCTATGTGAGAATGCTGTTCATCGACTACAGCTTGGCATTTAACACCATAGTGCCCTCCAAGCTCGTCATCAAGCTCGAGACCCTGGGTCTCGACCCCGCCCTGTGCAACTGGGTACTGGACTTCCTGACGGGCCGCCCCCAGGTGGTGAGGGTAGGCAACAACATTTCCACCCCGCTGATCCTCAACACTGGGGCCCCACAAGGGTGCGTTCTGAGCCCTCTCCTGTACTCCCTGTTCACCCACGACTGCGTGGCCACGCACGCCTCCAACTCAATCATCAAGTTTTCGGACGACACAACAGTGGTATTCTTGATTACCAACAACGACGAGACGGCCTACAGGGAGGAGGTGAGGGCCCTCGGAGTGTGGTGTCAGGAAAATAGCCGCACACTCAACGTCAACAAAACTAAGGAGATGATTGTGGACTTCAGGAAACAGCAGAGGGAACACCCCCCTATCCACATCGATGGAACAGTAGTGGAGAGGGTAGTAAGTTTTAAGTTCCTCGGCGTACACATCACAGACAAACTGAATTGGTCCACCCACACAGACAGCATCGTGAAGAAGGCGCAGCAGCGCCTCTTTAACCTCAGGGGGCTGAAGAAATTTGGCTTGTCACCAAAAGCACTCACAAACTTCTACAGATGCACAATCGAGAGCATCCTGTCGGGCTGTATCACCGCCTGGTACGGCAACTGCTCCGAACACAACCGTAAGGCTCTCTAGAGGGTAGTGAGGTCTGCACAACGCATCACCGGGGGCAAACTACCTGCCCTCCAGGACACCTACACCACCCGATGTCACAGGAAGGCCATAAAGATCATCAAGGACAACAACCACCCGAGCCACTGCCTGTTCACCCCGCTATCATCCAGATGGCGAGGTCAGTACAGGTGCATCAAAGCTGGGACCGAGAGACTGAAAAACAGCTTCTATCTCAAGGCCATCAGACTGTTAAACAGCCACCACTAACATTGAGTGGCTGCTGCCAACACACTGACTCAACTCCAGCCACTTTAATAATGGGAATTGATGGGAAATTATATAAAATATATCACTAGCCACTTTAAACAATGCTACCTAATATAATGTTTACATACCCTACATTATTCATCTCATATGTATATGTATATACTGTACTCTATATCATCTACTGCATCTTTATGTAATACATGTATCACTAGCCACTTTAACTATGCCACTTTGTTTACATACTCATCTCATATGTATATACTGCACTCAATACCATCTAGTGTATCTTGCCTATGCCGCTCTGTACCATCACTCATTCATATATCTTTATGTACATATTCTTTATCCCCTTACACTTGTGTCTATAAGGTAGTAGTTTTGGAATTGTTAGCTAGATTACTTGTTGGTTATTACTGCATTGTCGGAACTAGAAGCACAGTTAGTTCAACTACTACCAAGCTACTGCAAAACCTAGTTAAATTACTAGTTAAACTACATGTAGTTCACTACTCCCCAACACTGCTAACAGATGAATGCTCCTGCAGTTTATTGTGTAATGTTTCAACCCAAAGGTCTTTGTCCTCCTGAAACTTTTTTGTGCATGTGTATCACTTGGGTGTGGTACGCACACACACTGCAGGAAATCACTGTCCAGAGGGAGCACTTGTTTCTTTCTAGAATTCCTCAAGCTTATTGATTTCCGTGCCCTGAAAGGACAAACACAAACCTTTGATTTGAAAGGTTAAATTGTTTGTCTTCCAAATCTGTCTACAGCTGGTGTCCTCAATATTGAGAGCAGAGGTAGTTTAAAGAGGTACAGGTTTACTGTAACACAGACACACACACACACACACACACACACACACACACACACACACACACACACACACACACACACACACAGAGCTGTAGAAAATAAAATAACTGTCATAACCTTTAAAAAATAAATGTGACACACACACCTTGGCTGGTGTTGAAATTGTTGTCCAGTGGGTAGGGCCCTGCTGATGTGCTGAGGCTCTCCAGGTGTTGCTGTAGGGACTCCAGCTCCTGGCCCAGTCCTGGCCTGTCTGCTGTGAACAGGTGGTTCTGTAACACCACCTCACGGATCCGCTCCAACAACTGGGTGACACTGGGGGAGGGGAGAGGGAGGGGTGAAATAGAGGTGAGTGAGGGAAAGAAAGGTGGAAAGAGTGGAGGGAGTGAAAGGAAGGGACAAAGAGAGAGAGAGAGAGAGCGAGAGAGAGGGGAGGAGACAGATGAGAGGGGGAGGGAAGAGAGAGAGAGAGAGAGAGAGAGAGAGAGAGAGAGAGAGAGAGAGGGAGAGAAAGCAGAGATGAGAGAGAAAAGAGAAAAGAGAGCGTATTGAGAGAGGTGTGGGGTCTAGTTATAGGTAAGGACACAATGACAGTCCCCTCCCATTAGGAGAGGCCAACAAATCAAAAAACTAAGCAGAAGGAGATTAATCAATCACATGCATACAATTACAGGTAATGACCACCATCCAATCCTACTGTTAAGTGTTATGGACATTAACACTGTTAGGACATTAGTGCTTGGTGGCATTAAACTATTAGCTGCCTGTCATAAAGAGGAGAGAAACAGAAGGGGGAGGTAGGTAGAGAGAGAGAGAGAGAGAGAGAGAGAGAGAGAGAGAGAGAGAGAGAGTGAAAGCTGGGACTGTTTAACTCACGTGGAGTTCTTGTACTGTAGGAAGCCAAACTCGTCCCTCTGGCCATCGGGACACAGAGACTGCATGATGGGAATGATGCCTGCTGAGGTGAGGGGAGCTGCGCTGTAGAAGGCTGGACATACAGGATGGACACCAGGGAAGGACAGGGGGGACAGGTGGTAGGTAGGGAAGACAAGAATTGAGAGAGAGGACAGGGATAAAGAAGGGCAGGGAGAGATAGGCAGGACACAGATAGGCAGGACAAAGAGATATGATTCACAGGAAAAGCAAGGAAGAGAGAGAAGGGAGAGGATTAAAGGATTGGTTGGGAGGAGGTTGGAGGGTTTGAATGTGAAGACCAAACCCCAAAAAGTATGTCAAATGAGTAAAGAGAAAAAGAGAGAGGAAGTTAGAAAGAAATAAGAAAAACCCAGAACACAGATAACACATAGTCAGTAGCCAGAGAGGAGAGGGACCAAGATGTCACGGCTGAATTCTTGGTCATAATGTCATCATTCTGTCTCAACAAAATGCTGCTTTTGTTCCTAAACCACTCATAAATGGTGACTGCTGGACATGCTTTCACCAAGCCTGCAAAAAAAAAAACTAGGTCTATACTAACAAGGTCTATACTAACAAGGTCTGGACATAATGAAAGGTGCCCCACAGGGGTCGATTCTGGGTCCTGTACTTTTTACTGTTTACATTAACAATATTGATGTCTGTAAAAATGTTTTAACTGCACTTGTATGCCAATGATACTGTTGTGTACGCTATTGTCCACCTTCATTGTACTAAAGAAAAACTTTATTGATCTGAAATTAGTATTGAATGCAGGTAAAACTAAATATATGTTGTTCTCTAGAGTGCATAAAAATAACTTAATTTAAGCATATGTACTTTGGATGGTGTTCATATTGATAGTGTTCCTACTTACAAATACAGTATCTGTGCATCTGGATAGATGAAAGGCTGTCTTTTAAAAAACATATTGATGACTTAGTTAAAAAGCTAAGAATGAAAATGGGTTTCTTCTATAGAAATAGGTCATGCCTCTCGCTAAATAGTAGAAACCAGATTTTTAAGTCGATGCTCCTAACAATTCTAGACCATGGCGACATCTTCTATATGAACACAGCTGCAACTTCATTAAAGCCGTTAGCTACTATGGATACAGTTTATCATAGCGCACGGTACTTTACTACGGGCAACAGTTTTAGTACTCATCACTCCATTCTCTAGCAGAAAGTTGGTTGGCCCTCTTTGATGTCACGTACAGTGCCTTGCGAAAGTATTCGGCCCCCTTGAACTTTGCGACCTTTTGCCACATTTCAGGCTTCAAACATAAAGATATAAAACTGTATTTTTTTGTGAAGAATCAACAACAAGTGGGACACAATCATGAAGTGGAACGACATTTATTGGATATTTCAAACTTTTTTAACAAATCAAAAACTGAAAAATTGGGCGTGCAAAATTATTCAGCCCCTTTTACTTTCAGTGCAGCAAACTCTCTCCAGAAGTTCAGTGAGGATCTCTGAATGATCCAATGTTGACCTAAATGACTAATGATGATAAATACAATCCACCTGTGTGTAATCAAGTCTCCGTATAAATGCACCTGCACTGTGATAGTCTCAGAGGTCCGTTAAAAGCGCAGAGAGCATCATGAAGAACAAGGAACACACCAGGCAGGTCCGAGATACTGTTGTGAAGAAGTTTAAAGCCGGATTTGGATACAAAAAGATTTCCCAAGCTTTAAACATCCCAAGGAGCACTGTGCAAGCGATAATATTGAAATGGAAGGAGTATCAGACCACTGCAAATCTACCAAGACCTGGCCGTCCCTCTAAACTTTCAGCTCATACAAGGAGGAGACTGATCAGAGATGCAGCCAAGAGGCCCATGATCACTCTGGATGAACTGCAGAGATCTACAGCTGAGGTGGGAGACTCTGTCCATAGGACAACAATCAGTTGTATATTGCACAAATCTGGCCTTTATGGAAGAGGGGCAAGAAGAAAGCCATTTCTTAAAGATATCCATAAAAAGTGTTGTTTAAAGTTTGCCACAAGCCACCTGGAAGACACACCAAACATGTGGAAGAAGGTGCTCTGGTCAGATGAAACCAAAATTGAACTTTTTGGCAACAATGCAAAACGTTATGTTTGGCGTAAAAGCAACACAGCTGAACACACCATCCCCACTGTCAAACATGGTGGTGGCAGCATCATGGTTTGGGCCTGCTTTTCTTCAGCAGGGACAGGGAAGATGGTTAAAATTGATGGGAAGATGGATGGAGCCAAATACAGGACCATTCTGGAAGAAAACCTGATGGAGTCTGCAAAAGACCTGAGACTGGGACGGAGATTTGTCTTCCAACAAGACAATGATCCAAAACATAAAGCAAAATCTACAATGGAATGGTTCAAAAATAAACATATCCAGGTGTTAGAATGGCCAAGTCAAAGTCCAGACCTGAATCCAATCGAGAATCTGTGGAAAGAACTGAAAACTGCTGTTCACAAATGCTCTCCATCCAACCTCACTGAGCTCGAGCTGTTTTGCAAGGAGGAATGGGAAAAAAATGTCAGTCTCTCGATGTGCAAAACTGATAGAGACATACCCCAAGCGACTTACAGCTGTAATCGCAGGTCAACATTGGATCATTCAGAGATCCTCACTGAACTTCTGGAGAGAGTTTGCTGCACTGAAAGTAAAGGGGCTGAATAATTTTGCACGCCCAATTTTTCAGTTTTTGATTTGTTAAAAAAGTTTGAAATATCCAATAAATGTCGTTCCACTTCATGATTGTGTCCCACTTGTTGTTGATTCTTCACAAAAAAATACAGTTTTATATCTTTATGTTTGAAGCCTGAAATGTGGCAAAAGGTCGCAAAGTTCAAGGGGGCCGAATACTTTCGCAAGGCACTGTAGATTGATACTTTTCTTTTCGATTTGTACTTTAACCCTTTTTTCTCCACAATTTGGTATCCAATTGGTAGTTACAGTCTTGTCTCATCGCTGCAACTCCCGTACGGACTCGGGAGAGGCGAAGGTCGGGAGCCATGTGTCCTCCGAAACACGACCCGACCAAGCTGCACTGCTTCTTGACACAATGCCCCTGTGTCGGAGGAAACACCGTACACCTGGCGACCGTGTCAGCGTGCATGCGCCCGGCCCGCCACAGGAGTCGCTAGAGTGCGACGGGACAAGGACATCCCCGCCGGCCAAACCCTCCCCTAATTCAGGGCTCATCTGTAAAAGAGACCATGTCTCAGTATGATTCCCTGATAAAATAAAGGTTAAATAAAATAATACTGTACAGTGGAATGGTCCATGTTTCCATGACTACCGTGGAGAGTTTTTCTTAACCTTTCTCTCTCAGCAGCTCCATCCATTCGCCTAGCAACAACACTCTCTATTCTCTTCAATGATACATCCAGTTCATCCCTCATATTACACTGTCATGCATCCCTTTGGATAAAACAATAAGCATTCTGACGATGCATATCCTGGCTATCAACAAATAGGCCACTTTGAGAATGTATCGTTTGATATAACGGTTGCCTTGATTGGCAATGTAGAGCGCTATGTATTACGGATATTACTAAAAGCTGTTTGGGATCTAGGTCTATAAATTATTAAACGGATCAACTAGTGTTCTGATGATAATGCAGTTTTGTCTGATTGTTCTTAATGTGCAGTGATATTTTGCAGCTTTTTTGTTAATATAAGACTTGGGTATAAAAATGAATTACCCCCTGTGATTATAAAAATCTATCCATCTCACCAACGTTGCTTTATCCTAATAAAACCGGATGCTAAACTGCTGACACTTACTCTGGTGCTATTACTGTCTCATTGAATAACCTATAAAAATTGGAAATACCCACTTCTGAGCCAATTCCAGATGAAGGAGTCCTTATGTGAGCACTTCTCATGATGGTCTAGGATGAAGCAGCCCCTAGAGACACTGGTCTAAGGTCAGTTTGTTTTGGGTTTCCCACCTCTGATGGTTACTGTAAGGTTTGGAGAGGGTAAACTGATCCCAGATCTGTACCTAAGGGCAATCAGTATTCAGAGCTACTGACGCGGTGGAATGAGTCAAAAGCTTCAAGTTATTAAGCGTGCACTGTTGCCTAGTCACTTTATTCCTAGTTATATGTGCATATCCACCTCAATTACCTCGTAGACTCAGTACTGGTACTCCGTATTTATAGCCAAGTTATTGTTACTCATTGTGTATTTATTAACACTTTTATTATTACGTATTATTTCTCTATTTTCTTTCTCTCTGCCTTGTTGGGAAGGGCCTTTCTCTCTGCCTCGTTGGGAAGGGCCTTTCTCTCTGCCTTGTTGGGAAGGGCCCGTAAGCATTTCACTGCTAGTCCACACCTGTTGTGTACGAAGCATGTGACTAATAAAGTTTGATTTGACACATACACACTCAGGCACACACAAACACGCACACACACACACACACACACACACACACACACACACACACACACACACACACACACACACACACACACACACACACACACACACACACACACACACAGTCAATGCTGTTGTTCTATTATATATATCATTTATTATACTGCGCGACCAAGACACGGCCAACTTTATATCAGTAAATACGGTCTATTTTTACTATGCATACTAGCTCTTTTATTACTTGATACAGTATTTTTGACCTTGACTTATTTTCTTGTTTTTCTTGATATAGATTATTGTTCTGCATTATTGAGGGAGCTGGCACATAAGTATTTTGCTGCATCTTTTATGCCCTCCGTAAACTGTGACGATTAGTATAGATTTTTTTTTTTTATGTTATCCTATTCCCTATGTAGTTCACTATTTTTGACCAGGGCTAATAGTGCTCTGTTCAAAAGTAGTGCACTAAATAAGAAATTGGGTACCATTTGGGACGCACCCAGTCCTATCTTTCACATTACAACCCAGTTCAGTCCGGACATCTGGTCCCCCTACACACTGAGCCCAGGATAAAAGGACACAAGATCATCAAAGGTCAGTGGTTTAGTAGATCAGTCAACCAGCGGAAAAGTAGATCAAGTGTCAGTCAGTTAGATCTAGTTCCAGACAGATTTATGGTAGAGGTATGTGATGTATACATGATGTAGTATATGTTGCTACCAGTAACTGGTCATCACAGAAACATAGACACAGGCACACATACTGATTCCCACATACTCACACACACAGACAACATTCACCTTCAAATCCACACGGACAGCCCAGTGACTTTATTTGTGATCATGACCGTGTACGTGCAGTCACAGATAACATGTTGTATTTGCTCCCTACACAATTTGAGCCGGTGGTTGTGCGCGCGTGTGTGTATGTGTGTGTGTATATATGTGGCAGGGTGCCAGTGTGTGCCTTACAACGCTAACCTGGGCACAAAGCTCTTTAGTATTAGTCAGATGTGTGAAATCGGATCTGTTGGCTGGAGATGACATTGTAGACAGATCCCACCCCAGTCACTGAGAATACGTCCCAAATGGCACCCTATCCCCTATATAATGCACTGTCCTGGTAAAAACTAGTGTACTATAAAGGGAACTACGGTGCTGACAACACAGAGACCAGGAGGGGAGGCATGCACATTTAAAAAAAATATTTGACATTGAAGTTCTTTAACAGACACTGTTATCCAGAGGAACTTAAATAAGCAATTAGGGTTAAGTGCCCTGCTCAGGAGCACATTGACAGATTTGTCACCTAGTCGGCTCAGAGCTCTTAACCGCTAGGCTACCACACACACAAATATTAGGAGACCCGAGTCAGAGTCAAGGTACAGTGCCTTGCGAAAGTATTCGGCCCCCTTGAACTTTGCGACCTTTTGCCACATTTCAGGCTTCAAACATAAAGATATAAAACTGTATTTTTTTGTGAAGAATCAACATCAAGTGGGACACAATCATGAAGTGGAACGACATTTATTGGATATTTCAAACTTTTTTAACAAATCAAAAACTGAAAAATTGGGCGTGCAAAATTATTCAGCCCCCTTAAGTTAATACTTTGTAGCGCCACCTTTTGCTGCGATTACAGCTGTAAGTCGCTTGGGGTATGTCTCTATCAGTTTTGCACGTCGAGAGACTGACATTTTTTCCCATTCCTCCTTGCAAAACAGCTCGAGCTCAGTGAGGTTGGATGGAGAGCATTTGTGAACAGCAGTTTTCAGTTCTTTCCACAGATTCTCGATTGGATTCAGGTCTGGACTTTGACTTGGCCATTCTAACACCTGGATATGTTTATTTTTGAACCATTCCATTGTAGATTTTGCTTTATGTTTTGGATCATTGTCTTGTTGGAAGACAAATCTCCGTCCCAGTCTCAGGTCTTTTGCAGACTCCATCAGGTTTTCTTCCAGAATGGTCCTGTATTTGGCTCCATCCATCTTCCCATCAATTTTAACCATCTTCCCTGTCCCTGCTGAAAAAAAGCAGGCCCAAACCATGATGCTGCCACCACCATGTTTGACAGTGGGGATGGTGTGTTCAGCTGTGTTGCTTTTACGCCAAACATAACGTTTTGCATTGTTGCCAAAAAGTTCAATTTTGGTTTCATCTGACCAGAGCACCTTCTTCCACATGTTTGGTGTGTCTCCCAGGTGGCTTGTGGCAAACTTTAAACAACACTTTTTATGGATATCTTTAAGAAATGGCTTTCTTCTTGCCACTCTTCCATAAAGGCCAGATTTGTGCAATATACGACTGATTGTTGTCCTATGGACAGAGTCTCCCACCTCAGCTGTAGATCTCTGCAGTTCATCCAGAGTGATCATGGGCCTCTTGGCTGCATCTCTGATCAGTCTTCTCCTTGTATGAGCTGAAAGTTTAGAGGGACGGCCAGGTCTTGGTAGATTTGCAGTGGTCTGATACTCCTTCCATTTCAATATTATCGCTTGCACAGTGCTCCTTGGGATGTTTAAAGCTTGGGAAATCTTTTTGTATCCAAATCCGGCTTTAAACTTCTTCACAACAGTATCTCGGACCTGCCTGGTGTGTTCCTTGTTCTTCATGATGCTCTCTGCACTTTTAACGGACCTCTGAGACTATCACAGTGCAGGTGCATTTATACAGAGACTTGATTACACACAGGTGGATTGTATTTATCATCATTAGTCATTTAGGTCAACATTGGATCATTCAGAGATCCTCACTGAACTTCTGGAGAGAGTTTGCTGCACTGAAAGTAAAGGGGCTGAATAATTTTGCACGCCCAATTTTTCAGTTTTTGATTTGTTAAAAAAGTTTGAAATATCCAATAAATGTCATTCCACTTCATGATTGTGTCCCACTTGTTGTTTATTCTTCACAAAAAAAAATACAGTTTTATATCTTTATGTTTGAAGCCTGAAATGTGGCAAAAGGTTGCAAAGTTCAAGGGGGCCGAATACTTTCGCAAGGCACTGTAAATATAACCATAGATGAGATTTCCATGAATGAGTCAGTCACAGCCACAATAATAAAGACGTGTTTGACACTTACAGACTGCTCTAGCATGCAGTGAACATGCATCATGCGGAGGAGACAACAGAGAGTAGAGAAGAGAAAAAGAAGACAGAGCGAGAGAGAGAGGGAGAGATATAAAAAGAGAAAAAGAGTAGAGGGCCATAGAATAAAAGAGAGAGAAAAAACATGTAAATAAAACAGGTGTGTATGTCTGTGGACAATGACAGTGCACAAACTAACATGACTAAACATGGTACTAACATGGTACATAGTACTATGAATGACAACGCGACTAGACAGTAGTGTCTTTGCAACCAGCCCTTCACTAGCAAATTAGCAAAGCTAACGTTGGCCTTCTACAACTAAACAGAAATACGTGGCAACTCACAGCAACACACGTCGGCTGTCTCAAATGGCACCCTATTCCCTTTAAAGTGCACTACTTTTGACCCAGTAGTGCACTATAGAGGCAATACAGTGCCATTTGAGATGCATACATTCCATATTTAGGCCATCATGCGTCTGTATCTACGTCTGTATCTACGGCGCATTGTAGGCTACAGAACTGTTCATTGTCTTCTCGAACTCCACAGTGGGACTGTCAATGAAGGTATGGTTAGATTAATGTTTTTGAACTGGTGGACCCCTTCCCCACTGGGAGGCAATAGTGAGGTAAGCATGGGAGATTCTCACGCATCCACAGCACAGTAAACTAACCAACCACTTAACCACCATCGCTCCTCAACCCTCTGCATCCTGGCCACCTCTCATCTTCTTCTGCATCTTAACCTGGTCCCAGATCTCTTTGTGCTCTTGCTGTCCTGGTCAGTTGTTGTTACCCCCATATTCAAGTCTGGAGATTGTTTTATGGTCAATAATTATAGACCTACACTCAGTGTACAAAACATAAAGAACACCTTCTCTTTCCATGACATAGACTGACCAAGTGAATCCAGGTGAAAGCTAGGATCCCATATTGATGCCACTTGATAAATGTAGATGAAGGGGAGGAGACAAGTTAAAGAAGGATTTTTAAGTCTTGAGACAATTGAAACAAGGATTGAGTATTTGTGCCATTCAGAGGGTGAATGGGCAGGACTAAAGATTCAAGTGCCTTTGGATAGGGCATGGTAGTAGGTGCCAGGCGCACCGGTTTGTGTCAAGAATTGTCCACCACCCCAAGGACATCCAGCCAACTTGACACAACTGTGAGAAGCATTGGAGTCAACATGGGGCCAGCATCCCTGTGGAACGCTTTCGACACCTTGTAGAGTCCATGCCCCAATGATTTGAGGTTGTTTTGTGGGCAAGGGGGGATCAATATTAGGAAGGTGCTCCTAATGTTTGGTATACTCAGTGTATAATAATTTTGCCAATTATTTCAAAGGCTGCAGAGAGGGTAGTTGCTGAGCAATTTGATTGATCACTTGAATACTTGTGATTTGTCATTACACCCGATGAAATTTGGCTTCAGAGATAATCATTCTACTGAGTCAGTAAACTGTTCTTTTTTGGGGGAAGGTTCAATTGAAACTTGACAAAGTGGGAGTGGTAGGAGCTTTGCAAAAAGCATTTTATACTGTAAATCGGGTTGAATTCAGTTGAATACATTCAGTTGGACAACTGACTAGGTATCCCCCTTTCCCTTTCCCTAAATCACAAATTCTACATTCTAAACTAGCAATGTTTATTAAAGAAAAAGCATTGAACCTTTTCTGACATCTTAATTAAGTCAGAAAAAAATCTATATATATATAATCTATAAATCTATATCTATATATATGTGTCTGAAATATAAATACCTCGGTGTGGTATTAGACTCTGACTCACTTTAAGAAAAAACGTAATTAAGCTGTTCAATACTGTGCAATTTTACTTTAGACACACAGTGCCTTCAGAAAGTATTCACACCCCTTGAGTTTTTTCACATTTTGTTGTGTTACAGCCTGAATTGAAAATGATTACATTGAGATTTTGTATCACTGGCCTACACACAATACCCCATAATTTCAAAGTGGAATTATGTTTATTGACATTTTGGCAAATTAATTAAGAATGAAAAGCTGAAATATATTGAATCAATAAGTATTCAACCCTTTGTTATGGCAAGCCATAACAAGTAAAAATGTGTTTAACAAGTCTCATAATAAGTTGCATGAACAATAATATTGCTTAAAATGATTTTTGAAAGACTACCATATCTATGTGCCCCACACATACAACTATCGTTAAGCTCCCTCAGTTGAACAGTGAATTTGAAACACATATTCAACTACAAAGACCAGGGAGGTTTTCCATTGCCTTACACTTTGGGTGGTGTAGCAATACAGCCAGTCACTACAAAGATACAGGTGCCCTTCCTAACTCAGTTGCTGGAGAGGAAGGAAACTGGTCAGGTATTTCAACATGAGGCCAATGGTGACTTTAAATTGCTTTACTTTATTTAACCTTAATTTAACTTGGAAAGTCAGTTAAGAACAAATTCTTATTTACAATGACGGCCTACCCCGGCCAAACCCTAACCCAGACGATGCTAGGCCAATTGTGCGCCGCCCTATGGGACCCTAAAGGGACGCGGTTGTGATAAAGCCTGGAATTGAACCAGGGTCTGCAGTGATGTCTCTAGCACTGAGATGCAGTTCCTTAGACAGCTGCGCCACTCGGGAGCCCATTTAAAACAGTTACAGAGTTTAATGGCTGGGATCGGCAAAAACTGAGGACGGCTCAACAACATTGTAGTTACTCCACAATACTAACCTAATTGACAAAGTGTAAAAAAGAAAGTCTGTACAGAATCAAAATATTCCAAGACAAGCATCCTGTTTGCAACAAGCCACTAAAGTAATACTGCAAAACATGTGACAAAGCAATTCACTTTTTGTCCTGAATACAAAATGTTACAGTGCATTTGGAAAGTATTCAGACCCCTCGACTTTTTACACATTTTGTTACACTACTGCCTTGATTAAATTGTATTTAAAAAATAATAAATCTACACACAATATCCCGTAATGACAAAGATAAAACAGTTTTTTATAAATCTGGGCAAATGTATAAAAAATTAAAACAAAAATACCTTATTTACGTAAGTATTCAGACCCTTTGCTATGAGACTCAAAATTGAGCTCAGGTGCATCCTGTTTCCTTTGATCATCCTTGAGATGTTTCTACAACTTGATTTGAGTCCACCTGTGGTAAATTCAATTGATTGGAAAGGATTTGGAAAGGCACACACCTGTCTATATAAGGTCCCACAGTGTATGTCAGAGCGGAAACCAAGCCATGAGGTCGAAGGAATTGTCCGTAGAGCTCCGAGATAGGATTGTGTCGAGGCACAGATCTGGGGAAGGGTACCAAAACATTTCTGCAGCATTGAAGGTCCCCAAGAACACAGTGGCCTCCATCATTCTTCAATGGAAGAAGTTTGGAACCACCAAGACTCTTCCTAGAGCTGGCCGCCCGGCCAAACTGAGCAATTGGGGGGAGAAGGGCCTTGGTCAGAGAGTTGACCAAGAACCCGATGGTCACTCCGACAGAACTCCAGAGTTTTTCTGTGGAGATGGGAGAACCTTCCAGAAGGACAACCATCTCTGCAGCTCTCCACCAATCAGGATATGTGATATTTCAGTTTTTTTTTTATACATTTGCTAAAATTTCTAAAAACCAGATTTTGCTTTGTCATTATGGGGTATTGTGTGTAGATTGATGAAGTAAAACGTACTATATAATCCATTTTAAAATAAGGCTGTAACGTAACAAAATGTGTAAAAAGTCAAGGGGTCTGAATACTTTCCGAATACACTGTATGTTTGGGGCAAATCCAATACAACACATTACTCTCCATAGTGATGGCTGTATCGTGTCAAGGGTATGTTTGTACTGGGGAGTTCTTCAGGATAAAAAAATGACTGAATGGACCTAAGCACATGCAAAATCCTAGAGGAAAACCTGGTTCAGTCTGCTTTCCACAAGACACTGGGAGATTAATTCACCTTCCAGCAGGACAATAACCTAAAACACAAGAAGACTGTGAATTTTCCTGAATGTTCCTGAGTGGCCGAGTTACAGTTTTGACTTAAATCTACTTTAAAATCTTTGGCAAGACCTGAAAATGGTTGTCTAACAATGATCAACAACCAATTTGACAGAGCTTGGATATTTTTTTTAAGAATAATGCACAAAACAGGCGTGGAAAGCTCTAATTACTGTAATTGCTGCCAAATGTGGTTTTTACAATGTATTGACTCAGGGGTGTGAATACTTATGTAAATTAGACATTTATGTTTTCCATTTTCAATCAATTTGTGAAAATGTCTAAAAACATGTTCTCACTTTGTCATTATGGGGTATTGTGTGAAAATGGTTGAGAAAAACCCCCAACTATTTAATGCACTTTGAATACAACACACAACAACATGTGGAATAACATGTGGAATAAGTCAAGGTGTCTGAATACTTTCTGAAGGCACTGTATAATAAACTGTCTTAACACTAATGCTGCTAAGGTTTATATGCAGTCTATGATATTTTCTCACATGTTCTATTGCATTGCAAGTGGGTCACAAGCAGGGAAAAAAGGCCAATCAAACCATTGCAAATCTCAGTACAAGAGTGCATTGAAGGTTATTTGATCAGAAACCCAAATATTCATCACCATTGTTAAATTCTCAACACAATTTGTTAAGTTTTGAAGATTTTGTACATTTTAAAATGTAAAGCTGCTTTTTAAATGTTTACATGGACTTGATCCATAACCCTTAAGTAGTCCAGTGACTACTTTACTATCTATTGTACATGGTCCAATACTAGCTGTGCAGTGAATGTAAACTGTAGTTCCAGTGTGTGGAACAGCTTTTGCTCAATCTGCATTTTCTGTAAAAACTGTTCACCACTGGAACCAACTTCTAGAAAAGTGTAAATGTGTGGCTAGTGTCAGCAGGCTTGTAGCCACTTGTGAACCTTTTCTGTTGCTGTTTGTTTTTCTTGCTGTTCTTTTACTATGTTTTTGCGACTCTTAATTACAATAGCAATGTGTCTGATTATTATTATGTACAATGTCTTGACTTCCGTCTGGAAATGTATCTGTTTGTCCTGACCTGTATTTTTTTTGTATTTTGTATTATTATATACACTACCAGTCAAACGTTTGGACACACAAGGAAACCAGGAAAACATTATTTATACGAACAGACAACATACAAACATCAGACGCACATTTTTTTGATATACAGTAACAGTCAAAAGTGTAGACACACCTCACACCACTCATTCAGAGGTTTTTCTTTATTTTTTAAAACTATTTTCTACATTGTAGAATAATAGTGAGGACATCAAAACTAGGAAATATGGCATCACGTAGTAACCAAAAAAGTGTTAAACAAATCAAAATACATTTTATATTTGGGATTCTTCAAAGTATCCACCCTTTGCCTTGGTGACAGATTTGCACACTTTTGGCATTCTCTCAACCAGCTTCATGAGGTAGTCACCTGGAATACATTTCAATTAACATGTGTCCCTTGTAAAAAGTGAATTTGTGGAATGTCTTTCCTTCTTATTTGGTGAAAGACCAAGTCCATATTATGGCAAGAACCGTTCAAATAAGTAAAAACAAAATGACAGTCCACCATTACTTTAAGACATGAAGGTCAGTCAATCCGTAGAAAATGTCCAACACGTGGAAAGTTTCTTCAAGTGCAGTTGCAAAAACCCTCAACCGCTATGATGAAACTGGCTATCATGAGGACCACCACAGGAAAGGAAGACCCAGAGTTACCTCTGCTGCAGAGGATACGTTCATTAGAGTTATCTGCACCTCAGATTACAGTCCAAATAAATGATTCACAGAGTTCAAGTAACAGACACATCTCAACATCAACTGTTCAGAGGAAACTGAGTGAATCAGGCCTTCATGGTCGATTTGCTGCAAAGAAACCACTACTAAAGGACACCAATAAGAAAAAGAGACTTGCTTGCGTCAAGAAACACAAGCAATGGACATTAGATGGGTAGAAATGTGTCCTTTGGTCTGATGAGTCCAAATTGAGATTTTTGGTTCCAACCACCGTGTCTTTGTGAGACGCAAAGTAGGTGAACGGCTGATCTCCGCCTGTGTGGTTCCCACCGTGAAGCATGGAGGAGGAGGAGTGATGGTGTGGGGGTGCTTTGCTGATTTATTTAGAATTCAAGGCACACTTAACCAGCATTCTGCAGCGATACACCATCCCATCTGGTTTGCACTTAGTGGGACTATCATTTTTTTTTCAACAGGACAATGCCCCAAAACACACCTTCAGTCTATGTAAGGGCTATTTGACCAAGAAAGAGAGTGATGGAGTGCTGCATCAGATGACCTGGCCTCCACAATCACCCAACCTCAACCCAATTGAGATGGTTTGGGATGAGTTGGACAGCAGAGTGAAGGAAAAGCAGCCAACAACTGCTAAGCGTATGTGGGAGCTCCTTCAAGACAGTTGGAAAACCATTCCAGGTGAACCTGATTGAGAATGCCAAGAGTGTGCAAAGCTGTCATCAAGGCAAAGGGTGGATACTTTGAAGAATATAAAATATATTTAGATTTGTTTAACACTTTTTTGGTTACTACATGATTCCATATGTGTTATTTCATAGTTTTGATGTCTTCACTATTATTATACAATGTAGAAAATAGTACAAAATAAAGAAAAACCCTTGAATGAGTAGGTGTGTCTATACTTTGACTGTTACTGTATATCAACAACCATGTCTGATGTTTGTATGTTGTCCATTCGTATACATAACATTTTCCTTGTTTATACTGTATGTTCACTGCAGACGGAAATGAGCTGTTGGCTAAGTCTGGTACAATGCATCTTTTCTCAAGTGTACTGAGACTTATGTCTTGTTGTACATTGTCCCTGTTCAAATAAACACAATAATAATGCCAAACAATGTTGGCAGGACAATGAGTTACAAGGAGTTTGCATGGTAACAGACTGGCACTGAGGCTACTTCTAAATCACTTCTATTTCTCTTCCATTTTTACACTCTTTCGTGTAGCTCCCTTCTTTCTTTCCTACCTTCCTTGACGGGGATGGCAGGTTTCTTCTGGCGCAGGCCCAGCAGGATGAAGAAGAGGACCAGAGGGATGAAGATCTCAAAGGCCAACACCCACTGTAGAGAGGGAGGGAGGGAGGGGCGGGGAGGGAGAGAGAGAGTGAGTGAAACCGCTGAACAGCTAAACCAGTCTAGGTACAGTAGTTGTAAACAGCACACAGGTGTGGCTACAAGGTTGAATTTAGTTAACTTTCTTTCCACAACAACTCCTTGTCGATTCTCATTTACTTGGTGATATATCAGCATAGTAAATGGGTTGAGTCGACTTTACCCAGTGTCTGTTATTGATCCATTAAATTAGGGAGTTGGAGTGAAGGTTGTCCAGTTTGCTAAACAAGCACTTTTGGCTCATGGACTGGGTGCCAAAACGGCCAGTGCTTTCCAAAGTGGTCTGCTACAGATATTACTTATGAAGAAGGGGGGTATAGAAGATGGAAGACGCAGCACTATAAGAAACACCACACACATACACAAACAAACACACACACACATACACACACTCACACAAATCACACACACACACACACAAATCAGGTAATCTGTGTTTATTGCCTGGTGTATATTGGCAGGAAAAGGAACTAGCACTTTCAATTTCACACGTGTCAACTGACACGAGTTATCTAGTAGTGGCGCCATAGCAGAAGAGCAAGACAGTTTCAAAATACATTTTTTTAATACATAAAACCAGCCCCTTGCCAGGCTATCATTGCAAATAAGAATTTGATTGACTTGCCAGTTGCCTCGTTAGATAATAGGCTAAATAAAAATATGGGGGTCTGATTGTTCCTCCTTACGTCTCCCACTCTCTAAACAGAGAGCTACCACTCTCTAAACATTCAATTATACGTGCCTTGAACGCAGGATTGAGGGGTAAGAAACCTCTTTGTTACAAGGAAATTCCTCCCGCCAAAACGTTAACATCAAAAGGTTGAATAATGAAATGACATTTCTGTAGTCAAGTGGTTGGAGTGGTCCGTGGGCACTTAAAGAACAATTAAGTCAGATCATTTGTGCCTTGGGATCCCACGAAGGGCAGTATAACAACATAACTGTATCTCTGAATGTGTATATTTCCCAGTGAATGTGTATATTTCCCAGATTCACATCCAAATGTTGGGGAAGTGATATGATTAAATACTAAACTATTTGTGAGAAGATGTAATGTGATGTTAGCCTTCTAAATGAGAGAAGTGTTTTTCATATGAAGTCTTAACCAAGTCAGTAGCCACACCCACGTGAGCACACACATTACGTCGGGCGTCATGGAACGCCCCTTTTCCCAGAGTGCATAAAACCCACTTCTGACAAAATGCACATTAGACCTAGCAGGCGGATGGTGTGAACCGGAAGTCACAAATGGTTAAGAAATCTACAAAACTAAGAGACCCGAGAACGTGAGGACGCTGAAATGGTTACCACTCTATAGGCCAACGAGACCGACGGCGTTAGCTGAAAAGTACTGAATGGCTAGAAACTCTGAAACTTTCAACAGAGAAGAAGAACACATCTACAAGACTACACATTCACAGCCTGCAGCTTTATGTGTAAAATAGTCTAGGAAACTCCACCGAAGAAGAGAGAGAAGAACAATTTCCTCCCACCACTATGGATTAGAGGTCGACCGATTATGATTTTTCAGCGCCGATACCGATACCGATTATTGGATGACCAAAAAAAAGCTGATACCGATTAATCAGCCGTTTTTAAAATGTATTTATTTATTTGTAATAATAACAATTACAACGATACTGCATGAACACTTTTATTTTAACTTAATATAATACATCAATAAAATCAGTTTAGCCTCAAATAAATAATGGAACATGTTCAATTTGGTTTAAATAATGCAAAAACAAAGTGTTGGAGAAGAAAGTAAAAGTGCAATATGTTCCATGTAAAAAAAGCTAACGTTTATGTTCCTTGCTCAGAACATGTGTAACGGGGTGAGTGACTGGTTGCCGGGAAGTCAGGCGCAGGAGAGCAGAGATGGGTGATAAGAGGAGAACTTTAATATACACCCTGGCCCAAAGGCACAGGCGAGGCAGCAAAAAGCACAACCATGGTAACATGAACCGGATTAAACAAAACAAACAAACCTAGGTTTGAAACAAATCTAGCGCAAGCCAGCCTGTAACGTAACACCCTACACAAAGAACAATTCCACACACAGACATGGGGGAAACAAAGGGTAATATACATTAAGTCTGATGAGGGAATGTGAACCAGGTGTGCGGGAAAACAAGCAAAACAAATGGAAAATGAAAGGTGGAGCGGCGATTGCTAGAAGACCAGTGACGTCGACCGCCGAAGCCGCCTGAACAAGGAGAGGGACCGACTTCGGCGGAACTCGTGACAACATGAGAACATATGAAAGCTGGTGGTTCCTTTTAACATGAGTCTTCAATATTCCCAGGTAAGAAGTTTTAGGTTGTAGTTATTATAGGAATTATACAACAATTTCTCTCTATACCATTTGTATTTCATATACCTTTGACTATTGGATGTTCTTGTAGGCACTTTAGTACTGCCAGTGTAACAGTATCGCATCCGTCCTTCTCCTCGCCCCTACCTGGGCTCAAACCAGGAACACATCGAAAAATAGCCGCTCTCGAAGCATCGTTACCCATCGCTCCACAAAAGCCACGGCTCTTGCAGAGCAAGGGGAACAACTACTTCAAGGTCTCAGAGCGAGTGACGTCACCAATTGACGATTAGCGCGCACCCCGCTAACTAGCTAGCCATTTCACATCGGTTACACCAGCCTAATCTCGGGAGTTGATAGGCTTGAAGTCATAAACAGCTCAATGTTTGAAGCACAGCGAAGAGCTGCTGGCAAATGCACGAAAGTGCTGTTTGAATGAATGCTTACGAGCCTGCTGCTGCCTGCCACCGCTCAGTCAGCCTGTTCTATCAAATATCAAATCATAGACTTAATTATAACATAATAACACACAGAAATACGAGCCTTAGGTAATTAATATGGTCAAATGCAGAAACTATCATTTCGAAAACCAAAAGTTTATTCCTTCAGTGAAATATGGAACCGTTCCTTATTTTATCTAAGGGGTGGCATCAATAAGCATAGGTCTAAATATTGCTGTTACATTGCACAACCTTCAATGTTATGTCATAATTATGTACAATTCTGGCAAATTAATTACGGTCTTTGTTAGGAATAAATGGTTTTCACACAGTTCGCAACGAGCCAGGCGGCCCAAACTGCTGCATATACCCTGACTGCTTGCACAGAACGCAAGAGAAGTGACAACTTCCCTAGTTAAAAGAAATTCATGTTAGCAGGCAATATTAACTAAATATGCAGGTTTAAAAATATATACTTGTGTATTGATTTTAAAGAAAGGCATTGATGTTTATAGTTAGGTACACATTGCTGCAACGTGTCGTGGCAGAATCAGAATTATTTAGGTAACATTTATAAATAAAATGTTTTATTTATTTTATTTCATGCTTATGTGAGATATGTCATTAGAATGTCTATTTTTGGATAATACTGTTGGCCGGTTGCAGTTATCTGTCCTCTGTCAGGTTTCAGTTACTTGGGCCGCAGAGAGGGGAGAGGTCAAGCTTGTCTTCATATGTAAACAAATCTTTTAAACCATGTTAAGGGATGATTGAGGGGGGAACCAATTATCTCTTGGCTTATCCACAATGTCTGTGTGCCAGTCACTGTGTCTCCGTGAGCTTGTCCAGAATGGGAGTGTCTAGAATGACAATTGATATATATCCTATTGTCTTGGTACTATGTTGTACCAAGAACGAGAAGTAGAACCTCGTTTTAGGAGAGCAAACTGAACGATAATTTATAGCTAATGCTGTCTGGCTATGGAATACTCCTCTCTCAAGCAAAGTCTTCCTTTGTAATGTTCCTAAGATCTGTTATTCATCATGTGAGTTGAGATGCGTGTGTCTTGGCTATAAATTATGTTTTTTATAAGATATGCTTACCTTGGCTTCTTGCTGCACTTGCGTAACAGGCCACACAGGCTCCTCATGGAGTGCAATGTAATCGGCCACAATCGGTGTCAAAAAATGCAGATTACCGATTGTTATGAAAACTTGAAATCGGCTCTAATTAACCTTTTATAATTAGAGGGCAGTATTTTCATTTTTGGATAAAAAACGTTCCCGTTTTAAACGGGATATTTTGTCAAGAAAAGATGCTCGACTATGCATATAATTGACAGCTTTGGATAGAAAACACTCTGACGTTTCCAAAACTGCAAAGATATTGTCTGTGAGTGCAACAGATCTGATGTTACAGGCGAAACCCAGATAAAAATCCAACCAGGAAGTGCCCCATTTTTTGAAAGCCCTGCATGCCAATGACTCCTTATATGGCTGTGAATGAGCTACAAATGAGCTTACGCTTTCTACGTATTCCCCAAGGTGTCTACAGCATTGTGACGTCTTTTTACGCATTTATACGCAAGAATAGCCAGCCGAAAGGGACCACATTTAGCAAGTGGTCACATGACGGCTCCCGCAGAAAATCTTGCGTAAAGTACACAAGTAGTCATTTTTCCAATCGCTTCTTATGAGAAACCAATTGTCCCGACGGATATTTTATCGAATAGATATGTGGAAAACACCTTGAGGATTGATTCTAAACAACGTTTGCCATGTTTCTGTCGATATTATGGAGCTAATTTGGAAAAAAGTTTGCCGTTGTAGTGACTGCATTTTCCGGTCGATTTCTCAGCCAAACGTGAAGAACAAACGGAGCTATTTCGCCTACAAAAATTATCTTTTTGGAAAAAAGGAACATTTGCTATCTAACTGGGAGTCTCCTGAGTGAAAACATCTGTAGTTCTTCAAAGGTAAATTATTTAATTTGATTGCTTTTCTTATTTTCGTGAAAATGTTGCCTGCTGGTAGCAGAGCCTAGCCATAGCATTATGCCATGATAAACTTACACAAATGCTTGTCTAGCGTTGGCTGTAAAGCATATTTTGAAAATCTGAGATGACAGTGTGATTAACAAAAGGCTAAGCTGTGTCTCAATATATTTCATTTGTGATTTTCATGAATAGGACGATTTTCTAGGAAGATTTATGTCCGCTGCGTTATGCTAATTAGTTTGAGGCTACGTTACGTTCCCGCATGCGGGTTTGAGAGTCATGAGAAGTTAATCGGCTATTTCGATTAATCGGTCGACCTCTACTATCGATACCTCTTAAGTATCTATTCTAACAAACCAAGCCAGAGAACCTCTAAAGAACATTTCCCTATCCAACGACCATTGGTACATCTGGAAAATCAGTTCTAACTGTAACGGTTTTCCGTATGAGAAGGAGAGTCGGACCAAAATGCAGCGTGTAGATTGCGATCCATGTTTTAATGAACAAACGTAAAACACGAATCAATGCAAACACTACAAAATAAAGAACGTGATGAACGTAACGAAAACCTAAAACAGCCTATCTGGTGAAAAACACATAGACAGGAACAATCACCCACAAACACACAGTGAAACCCAGGCTACCTAAATATGGTTCCCAATCAGAGACAATGACGAACACCTGCCTCTGATTGAGAACCATATCAGGCCGAACATAGAACTAGACAAACTAGACATGTAACATAGAATGCCCACTCAGATCACACCCTGACCAATCAAAACATAGAAAATACAAAGTAAACTATGGTCAGGGCGTGACAGTACCCCCCCCCCAAGGTGCGGACTCCGGCCGCAAAACCTGAACCTATAGGGGAGGGTCTGGGTGGGCATCTGTCCGCGGTGGCGGCTCTGGCGCTGGACGTGGACCCCACTCCATGACAGTTTTAATCCCCCTCCTAAACGTCCCTAAATAGGTTACCCACCACAATGATAACATGGGACAGAGGGACAGCTCGGGACAGAGGTAACTCGGGACAGATGGGTAGCTCAGCACTGAGAGGAAGCTCAGCACTGAGAAGAAGCTCAGCACTGAGAGGAAGCCCAGGCAGGTAGTAGAAACTACCAGAACCTGGCTGGCTGGCGGTTTCAGCAGATCCTGGTCGACTAGCAGATCTGGAAGAATCTGGTCGACTGGCGGATCTGGGAGAATCTGGTCGACTGGCGGATCTGGGAGAATCTGGTCGACTGGCGGATCTGGGAGAATCTGGACGACTGGCAGATCTGGAAGAGTCTGGTCGACTGGCAGATCTGGAAGAGTCTGGACGACTGGCAGATCTGGAAGAGTCTGGACGACTGGCAGATCTGGAAGAGTCTGGACGACTGGCAGATCTGGAAGAGTCTGGACGACTGGCAGATCTGGAAGAGTCTGGACGACTGGCAGATCTGGAAGAGTCTGGTCAACTGGCAGATCTGGAAGAGTCTGGTCGACTGGCAGATCTGGGAGAGTCTGGTCGACTGGCAGCTCTGGCTGCTCCATGCTGACTGGCTGCTCCATGCTGACTGGCTGCTCCATGCTGACTGGCAGCTCTGGCTGCTCCATGCTGACTGGCTGCTCCATGCTGACTGGCAGCTCTGGCTGCTCCATGCTGACTGGCTGCTCTGGCTGCTCCATGCTGACTGGCTGCTCCATGCTGACTGGCTGCTCCATGCTGACTGGCAGCTCTGGCTGCTCCATGCTGACTGGCTGCTCCATGCTGACTGGCTGCTCCATGCTGACTGGCGGCCCTGGCTGCTCCATGCTGACTGGCGGCCCTGGCTGCTCCATGCTGACTGGCGGCCCTGGCTGCTCCATACTGACTGGCGGCCCTGGCTGCTCCATGCTAACTGGCAGCTCTGGCGGCTCCTTGCAGACTGGCAGCTCTGGCGGCTCCTTGCAGACTGGCAGCTTTGGCGGCATCCTGCAGACAGGCAGCTCTGGCGGCTCCTTGCAGACTGGCAGCTCCTTGCAGACTGGCAGCTCTATGCAGACTGGCAGCTCCTTGCAGACTGGCAGCTCCTTCCAGACTGGCAGCTCTATGCTAACTGGCAGCTCTATGCTAACTGGCAGCTCTATGCTAACTGGCAGCTCTATGCTAACTGGCAGCTCTATGCTAACTGGCAGCTCTATGCTAACTGGCAGCTCTATGCTAACTGGCAGCTCTTTGCAAACTGGCAGTTCTGAACAGGCGGGAGACTCCGGCAGCGCTGTAGAGAAGGAAGGCTCTAACAGCGCTAAACAGGCGGGAGACTCCGACAACGCTGGAGAGGAGGAGGGCTCCGACAGCGCTGGACAGGCGAGGCGCACTGTAGGCCTGATGCGTGGTGCTGGCACTGGTGGTACTGGGCCGAGGACACGCACAGGAAGCCTGGTGCGGGGAGCTGCTACCGGAGGGCTGGGGTGTGGAGGTGGTACTGGAAAAACCGGACCGTGCAGGCGCACTGGAGCTCTTGAGCACCGAGCCTGCCCAACCTTACCTGGTTGAATGCTCACGCGGCGAGGTGGAATAGCCCGCACTGGACTATGCAAGCGAACCGGAGACACCGAGCGCAAGGCTGGTGCCATGTAAACCGGCCCAAGGAGACGCACTGGGGACCAGCTGCGTAGAGCCGGCTTCATGGCATTAGGCTCGACGCTCAATCTAGCCCGGCAGACACGCGGAGCTGGAATATACCGCACCGGGCTATGCACCCGCACTGGAGACACCGTGCGCACCACTGCATAACACGGTGCCTGTCCGGTCTCTCTAGCCCCCCGGTAAGCACAGGGAGTCTGCCCAGGTCTCCTACCTGGCATAGCCATACTCCCTGTTAGCCCCCCCCCAATACATTTTTGGGGCTGCCTCTCAGGCTTCCATCCGCGTCGCCGTGCTGCCTTCTCATACCAGCGCCTCTCTGCTTTCACCGCCTCCATTCTACGGTAACCTTCCTCGCACTGCTCCAGCGAATCCCAGGCGGGCTCCGGCACTCTCCCTGGGTCGGCCGCCCACCTGTCGATCTCCTCCCAAGTAGTATACTCCATACTGTACTCCTCCTTGGGCTGTTCCTGTTGTTTCTTCTCCCGCTGCACCTTAGTGCGGCTACACTCCCCTGGTTTAGCCCAGGGTCCTCTCCCGTCGAGGATTTCCTCCCATGTCCAGAAATCCTTATTGCGCTTCTCCTCGCGCTGCTCCTGCCTGTTGACACGCTGCTTGGTCCGTTGGTGGTGGGTGATTCTGTAACGGTTTTCCGTATGAGAAGGAGAGTCGGACCAAAATGCAGCGTGTAGATTGCGATCCATGTTTTAATGAACAAACGTAAAACACGAATCAATGCAAACACTACAAAATAAAGAACGTGATGAACGTAACGAAAACCTAAAACAGCCTATCTGGTGAAAAACACATAGACAGGAACAATCACCCACAAACACACAGTGAAACCCAGGCTACCTAAATATGGTTCCCAATCAGAGACAATGACGAACACCTGCCTCTGATTGAGAACCATATCAGGCCGAACATAGAACTAGACAAACTAGACATGTAACATAGAATGCCCACTCAGATCACACCCTGACCAATCAAAACATAGAAAATACAAAGTAAACTATGGTCAGGGCGTGACACTAACAGACACAACCAGAGACTTTCTGTCAAATTACTCCTCAGACGGACCAGCGATTTCAACAGAGACAACAAAAGGCATACAATTTTAAATATGTACATTGCAATTCTTTTCGAATGAGCGGCCATGTGCAAAGTATAGCATTTCCATGAGCGTAGTTATCAGCTATGTGTAGATAGTGAAGTCCTTTGTCTTAACTCCCGCTCTTTCTTACATGCCCCTCCCTTTTCATTTGGTGTCATATCGGTTTATTCCGATATTCTGATCTGTCCTGGTTATTAGACTTTTCATTGCATTGTGTTAGTAACCAATAACTATGCTGTTTGTGTGTTTATGTAATTCCGTGTGATTATGTAGTTAGACAGTAAATAAATAATTAAGCCAATTTGTATATCACTGATTGATCATTTATGCTAGGGTTCGTGCAGAAGGATTTTGCGACATTCAGAATGAGAATGATAGAAGGTAAATAACAATTAATTAATGACTGATTGATGACTGAAATGTAAGAGATATGTATACCTTTAAGAGTTATTTCGGCAAACGGTAACTCGTTAAATAAACCTTTCCGTGGTGCCCCAAAATTGCTGATGATGAATTGTTACATGAGAATCATAGCAATAATTAAACATAGTTAATCGCTTTGATAAAACAATCGTCATCACATTAATGATAGCCAAGTCACGACAGAGAGTAAAGGAGAGAGGGGAGAGAGAGAGGAGAGAGAAAGAGACAGAGAGAGTGTCGAGGAAAGAGGAAAGGAGAGAGAGTAAAGGAGAGAGAGAGAGAAGAGGAATAATGTGTGTGACAAAAAGAGCAGTGTGCTGATTTTCTCTTCTCTCCCGAGTGTTCAAATAGCTGCTGGTCTCTATGCACTGGGGAAGTCTGTGTTCTCCTTGAGAAGAGAAATCATTTGAGATGCAGACTCTGACCCTAACCCCATCCTCTGCTACAGTCTTCTCTGCTGGGACTCCCATGGCCCATATAGGCCAAGCTAGCCTCACTTTATGGGAGTGGCAAACATTGGTCACCTGAGGGGACATGGTGTGCGTTCCAAATGCGTCTCTATAGGCCCTGGTCAAAAGTAGTGCAGTACATAGGGAATAGAGTGCCATTTGGAACACAGACCAGTTCTCCTCATCTATGCTGTTCACCTGATCTAACCCTCTTTCCAACTAGATCTGTTCTGGTTTAACCCTGTCCTGATTTCCCATTCTACAGCTGAAGTTCTGCTGAAGGGTTTAAGGGTCAGAGATGATGTTATTGACACAATGGGAGTGTCAGAGACCCAGTCAGAGTACACAGACTACCTCATTTTATGGCATGGTGTCATGGTACACAGCACCAGGGAAACAGTCATCGGTGTAGGTCTCCTTCTCCCTCTTCCACTCATGGTCAATTGCACTGGATTGATTCTCCACACTACGTCATAATAAGAGGCTAGAGACTCATCTCATCTGTTCTCTGCTCTCTCTCTCTCTCTCTCTCTCTCTCTCTCTCTCTCTCTCTCTCTCTCTCTCTCTCTCTCTCTCTCTCTCTCTCTCTCTCTCTCTCTCTCTCTCTCTCTCTCTCTCTCTCTCTCTCTCTCTCTCTCTCTCTCTCTCTCTCTCTCTCTCTCTCTCTCTCTCTCTCTCTCTCTCTCTCCCCCTCCCCCTCTCCCTCTCCCTCTCCCTCTCCCTCTCCCTCCCACACACACGCATGCATGCATGCATGCATGCATGCAGGCCACCTGTCCAATCACAGGCTGGATGCTGAGTGCTGAGTCACCGGAAAGAGGGAGGATGGATAGGTGATTGAGTGACAATGCAGGTGTTTGTGTGTGCCTGTGTGTGTGTTTGTGCCTGTGTGTGTGTGTGTGTGCCTGTGTGTGTGTGTGTGTGTGTGAGGGATGTACTCTCTTCTCCCTGCTCTGTCCCAATCGTCTCTTGTTCACATGAGAGACAGGGGGGTCAGACATTCTGTCTCTGTGTCTGTCTGTGAAGGTCATGACGGACAAACAGCTCTTTGACATGCTTCTCTCACAATGCCCTGACACACTCAACAAAGCTTCCATTATAAGATCCTGAGTAGTAAACCCAACTGCTCTCTCTCTCTGTGTATACACACATGCATGAACAAACACATTCAGTACGCACACACACAGGCACAAGCACACACACACACTCAAAGACACGCACGCACGCACTAACACACACAGGCAAGCGCACAGACACACACGCACACAAACACACTGCAGGAAATCACTGTCCAGAGGGAGCACTTGTTTCTTGCTAGAATTCCTCAAGCTTATTGATTTCCGTGCCCTGAAAGGACAAACACAAACCTTTAATTCGAATATTAAATAGCTTCCCTTCCGAATCAGTGAGTTTCATAGTGCCTGTTTGAGTTTTTTCCTCCCCCAAATTTGCATGTCGAAGGTATATCTTCCATTATTTATAGGTGTGCCAATGCGTCTATCTGCCTCTGCTGTCCTCAATACTGAGTGGAGAGATAGTTTAGAGAGGTGAGGTTTACTGTAACACAGACACGCACATGCACACAGACACACGCACACAATAAAGAGATTCTGGGACCACAAGCCTGTCCTACCCAATTAAGGTGACAACAACCTCCTATCCACACAATATTTTTTTTAAACTACTTATTCCACTGACAAACCATCCAGCATAAAAATGGTCAGTGTTCAGTACAGTGCCTTTGGAAAGTACTCAGACACCTTGACTTTTCCCACATTTTCTTATGTTACAGCCTTATTCAAAAATGTATTAAATAAATAAAAATCCTCAGAAATCTACACACATTATCCCATAATGACAAAGTGAAAATAGGTTTTATTTACATAACTATTCAGACCCTTTGTTATGAGACTCGAAATCGAGCTCAGGTGCATCCTGTTTCTATTGATCATCCTTCAGAGTCCACATACGGTAAATTCAATTGACTGGACATGATTTAAAAAGGTACACACCTGTCTATATAAGGTCCAACAATTGACAGTGCATGTCAGAGCAAAAACCAAGCCACGAGGTCAAAGGCATTGTCCGTAGAGCTCCTAGACAGGATTATGCACAGATCTGGGAAAGGGGACCAAAAAATGTCTGCAGCATTGAAGGTCCCCAAGAACACAGTGGCCTCCATCATTCTTAAATGGAAGAAGTTTGGAACCACCAAGACTCTTCCTAGAGCTGGCTGCCCAGCCAAACTGAGCAATAGGAAGGGCCTTGGTCAGGGAGGTGACCAAGAACTCGATGGTCACTCTGTGGCGCTGAGAGAACATTCTTGAAGGACAACCATCTCTGCAGCACTCCACCAATCAGGCCTTTATGCCAGACGGAAGCCACTCATCAGTAAAAAAGGCACATGACAGCCCGCTTAGAGTTTGACAAAAGGCCCCTAAAAACTATCAGACCATGAGAAACAAGATTATCTGGTCTGATGAAACCAAGATTAATCTCTTTGGCCTGAATGCCAAGTGTTACATCTGGAGGAAACCTGGCACCATCCCTACGGTGAAGCATGGTGGTGGCAGCATCATGCTGTGGGGGTGTTTTTCAGCAGCAGGTACTGTGAGACTAGTCAGGATCGAGGGAAAGATGAACAGAGCAAAGTACAGACAGATCCTTGATGAAAACCTGCTCCAGAGTGCTCAGGACCTCAGACAAGGGCGAAGGTTCACTTTCCAACAGGACAATGACCCTAAGCACACAGTCAAGACAACGCAGGAGTTGCTTCGGGACAAGTCTCTGAATGTCCTTGATTGGCCCAACCAGAGCCCGGACTTAAACCCGATCAAACATCTCTGGAGACACCTGAAAATAGCTGTGCAGCGACGCTCCCCATCCAACCTGACAGAACTTGAGAGGATCTGCAGAGAAGAATGGGAGAAACTTCCCAAATACAGGTGTGCCAAGCTTGCAGCATCATACCAAAGAAGACTCAAGGCTGTAATTGCTGCCAAAGGTGCTTCAACAAAGTACTAAGTAAAGGGTCTGAATACTTATGTAAATGTGATATTTCTGTAGCATTCCCCTTGCCTATATAGTTATAGTATTCCCGAAAGTATCACTTCCTCAAATAAAGTGAGAATTCTCACTTTAGACGGGATTATTTCAATACTAACAACAAAAAGCAGTATAACTTTAGTGTGTTTCTTTCCCACCTATGGAGAGTCTAATGAATGGAAAGAGTGAAATAGGGACCAACAGAGAGAGAGAACTGGAAGGGAAATAGGATTTTAAAGTCCTAGGGAATTGCATTCCTGCCATGCCATGCAAACATTTCCCACTGATTCATTAAACAGGCTGCATGGTGCCCAATTCCTTATGCAGTGCACTGCTTTTGACCAGGGCCAGGGTTTAAGGATGTGTGGGTGGGTGGTTGGGGGGGGATGGAAAAATGAAATGCCTGAATATTGCAGAGCAGCTTATCGCAGTGGTTCAATCAGTCATTCAACAGGCAACTGGAGTGCACAATAGAGCCGGAATGGAACCATGGTCAATTGCACTGGATGGACTACGTCATAATAAGAGGCTAGCTTGAGCCGAAGACAGACAGACAGACCCTCTCTCTCTCTCTCTCTCTCTCTCTCTCTCTTCTCATCATCTTTCCTTCTTCCTTCAGGCTTCTTCTTCTTCTTTGGACTTTATGTGACAGTTGGCAACCAATTTTACGGTGCATTACTACAACCGACTGGAGTGCGGACCTTAGTTAATCTTTCAATCACTCACGTGGGCATATGCTCCTAAAAACCAATGAGGAGATGGGAGAGGCCGGACTTGCAGCATGTTGAGTGTCACAAATAGAACCAATTTCTATTTTAGCGTCTGGCCACGCAGAAGCTTGCGGACACACGCGAGCAGTGTGGGTGCAATGATTGAACAACATGTATGTGTACATTTATTTTGCAACGCTCGCACGTGCGAGCGGTGTGGTCAGCATGTGTGAAGTATACAAAGTTACAGTAGCTAGGTTTCCATCGAAGTGGAAAAATATTTTTTTGGGGGGCCGGTAGGACTCTCGAGCTTTGCCTCTCCCGATTCCGTAGGGGAGTTGCTGCGATGGGACAAGATCGTAACTACCAATTGGATATCACGTAATTATTTATGTTTTTAACAACTATGTGTGCATTTTTCCACCCGATCAAATTGACTTGTTGTGGATAAAAGGCTGTGTGTGATGATGTAGTTAAATGGGGTTTCATCGCATACTGATGGCTTTGTAAAAAACAATGTTACATTATATAGCAAATGTGCCCACTCTGGTCTTGGCAGGCTCAGTGCGCTCCAGCCAAGAGTTTGGAGATACAGTGTGGGTAAACTTGCCTCCATGATGAGATTATTATGGACAAAAGAGCGAGATTCTTTTTTATTTTGACTTCACAGTGTGGTGAGAGTGCATGGTGATTGATGCTCTTTCCCAATAAATATTGAGTGTCTTATTCTTGTGACACGATGACTGATGATGTAGCCTAATAAACTGCATGCTTTCCCAGGTCGTAGTGGGAGGACCACACAACATATCATCCATCGTGTGACACCAAGGTTACATCGATATGATGGTTATTAGGTCAATGTTGGCGAATAAAGGAGTTTCCACCGCCATTTCTCGCATTATTCATTTTACCGACACGAAAGGATCCCACCTTGTCTAGCATATTTTGTTTTGCTGACATTTGGAAAGTTTTACCGACAAATTGACTGTTTCCATCAGGCCTATCGGGACATTTTCCTTTATCTTCTTTACGTGCATAAAAAGGTTGGATGGAAACAAGGTTACTACGGAGGAAGAAACAGGAGTCTTTTTTTGCTCAACTCTGCACATCTCTGAGTTGTTAATTACCAAGCAAACTGTGAGCATCACTAACAAACTTTGATCTTTCTGCTTGTGGAGACGTCGCTTTTAATCAATACCAGTCAACTCAGGACCGCATGGGCCTTTATGCATGAAATACATCCAAATTAGCAGCTTCATCACAGCAATTAGTGGAGATTCTGTCTCTGGAGCCTTTCGTTGTTTTACACTGCAACTAAGAACAACTGAACACACGCTCATCCTCTCTATTCTGCTGTCTTCTACTTTCACTCTCTCTGTCTTCCTCTGTTTTGCTGTCTGTCTCCCTCTGCCTCTCTTTCTTCCTATCTCTCTTTCTCTCTCTGCCTCTTTCTAGCTTTCTCTCTCTCTTACTTTCTCTCTCTACGTATCTCTCTGTTTCACTCTTTTTTCCCCAGCCTAGTTAGTTCTCAATGTGCCATTACCACTGACATAACAATGCAGAGAGGACTAAGTTACACAGGAACAGAACCACCGATATGATACATGGTCAGGTACTTGGTCCCCAGTCTTCAAAATTGGAGATTCTACTCAATAGAAAGACAAGTCACAAAAATACACAAAACATCTGGTCTCATTTCAACTATCATTTCATCTGCTTTTCCACCTAGGTAATTGTATTTCTTTCTAGCTGGCATCTTTCCTTGTAGCCTATCTCTCCTCTGTTCTCTCTGTTCTCTCCTCTGTTCTCTCCCCGGTTCTCTTCTCTGTTCTCTCCTCTGTTCTCTCCCCTGTTCTCTCCCCTGTTCTCTCCTCTGTCCTCTCCCCTGTTCTCTCCTCTGTTCTCTCCTCTGTTCTCTTCTCTGTTATCTTCTCTGTTCTCTCCCATTCTCTCCCCTGTTCTCTCCTCTGTTCTCTCTGTTCTCTTCTCTGTTCTCTCCCATTCTCTCCCCTGTTCTCTCCTCTGTTCTCTTCTCTGTTCACTCCCCTGTTCTCTTCTCTGTTCTCTCCCATTCTCTCCCCTGTTCTCTTCTCTGTTCTCTCCTCTGTTCTATCCAGTTCTCTCCTCTGTTCTCTTCTCTGTTCACTCCCCTGTTCTCTCCTGTGTTCTCTTCTCTGTTCTCTCCCCTGTTCTCTCCTCTGTTCTCTTCTCTGTTCACTCCCCTGTTCTCTTCTCTGTTCTCTCCCATTCTCTCCCCTGTTCTCTCCTCTGTTCTCTCCCATTCTCTCCTCTGTTCTCTCCCTTGTTTCCTCCACTGTTATCTCACATAAAGGAGCTTGTTTCTGCGTCTGCTCTACCTGTGTCTAATACAATGCAGCTGATCAATTATTAACGAGCAGCTCGGCACTCATTTGCAGGTCAATTATTAAGAGGGCTGATCATGAGAAAGCTGCGTTGATGGATCCAATGTGGAGCGCTCTATAGGACAGTAATGTGTGAGAGAAATGCCACGTGTGTGTGTGTGTGTGTGTGTGGGTGGGCGTGTATGTACCTGGGGGTAGAGATATGTGTGTTGGTTTGTATGTACCTGGGGGTAGAGATGTGTGTGTGGGTGTGTATGTACCTGGGGGATGAGATGTGTGTGTGGGTGTGTATGTACCTGGGGGATGAGATGTGTGTGTGGGTGTGTTTGAACATGGGGGTTGAGATATGTGTGTACATGTTCACATCAAACTAGATAATACTGCTGGATTATGTGAAAACACATATCACTTTGACTGCTTTCACAGCACACACACAGTTCAGTCCACCCATGTAGTGCTTTGTAGCGTCAGTCATGATGTGGCAGGAAGGCAGGCAGCATCCCCGTCCATTTACCCAGCGTGTCACAACGTTAGAGCACACATGACCCTAGCCACCTGTCATGACGTGGCCCTCTTTGGGTATAGTGAGTACCCTCCCCCTCCCTCTCTCTCTCCCTCCTACACCCAGGTTCTGTTATCTCAGGTCATACATTTCTGGAGGAGACTCTCACCCCCCTGGCCAGGCAGTATAGGGAGAGAGAGTTTCACAGTATCAGAAAGGAACTTCTTCTACATAACAGAACTTGAGAACTGAACAATATCCATGTTTTGGAGAATGTGTAAACGGTTGGTGGAGAAACCAGCTACGACTGGTCCGTTTTGTTTCATGTTGTGACCTTATGGAAAGACAATACAGTCACATTACCATAACTCTGTTTATACAGGAGCCTCCGTTATGAGGTTTGCATCTAATTATTGTATAAAATGAATGATTAAAGATTAAACTATTTATGAAATTATGTAAGGAGATGTTGAGCCGTTAATGTGAGAGAATTGTATTTCTGTTCAAAGTTTAACTAAGTCATTGGCCCGCCCCTTGAGCACAGACATTGATCTGGCATCATGGGAAAGCCCTTTCCTACTGTTACGAATAAAAAACCCACCTGAATAATTTTCCTTCAGACCATGCCTACCTCGGTCAGCTGAGGGAGGGAAGATTGCGTAGAGACCACAAGAATCTCAGTATAAGCTAAGGTTGTAATGGTTGTTGAAACTCTAAGACTATCAATTCCGATAGAATTAGAGCAACTCTTTGATACTAATTACTAGTCTGCAGCTAGGAATTAAGTACCATTGAATGTGAAGACAGACAACTGCCGAAACAACTATTCTATCAGAACATTTCTGGGTGGTGCTCTGAAGTATCCATCTAACCACGAGAGACTTCATGGGAACCGAGAGAGACGGGCGGATGAACTTTCCAACAGAAAGACAGACGATTCCAACAGAGATCACGACGACACACTGAACGGAAATATATATTGATTGCAATTATTCCCGAATGAGTGAGCGTTCATGTGCAAAGGATTAGCATTTCAATCAATATAATTATCAACTGTGCAGTGATTTGTAATTCCCGCCCTTCTCAGCCCACCCCCACTTCCCTTTGTCCACCAAGCCGCCATATCGTCTTAGCCCACTAGGGAACATCCCCTATAATTTCCTTGTAACCATATCTACTGTTTGTTTGATTATGCATTTCTGTGATTATTTAGTTAGTTAGTAAATAAATGATTAAGACAATTGATGTATGGATGATTCATAGTGAAGGCTGGGTTTGTGCAGATAACAACTTACGACGTTTGGAATGGGACTAACGTGAGGTAAAGAATAATTCATTAATTAGAAGACTAATTGATCAGATATTAAAATATCTGAAAAGTTATATTAGGAAAATTTTAACTTTGTAATCTGAAGATTTTCCTTGGTGCCCCAACTTCCTAGTTAATTACATTTACATGATTAGTTTAATCATGTAATGATAATTACAGAGAATTGATTTGGTAAAATAACAGTCTTCAAGTTAATGATGCCAAAGACATGACACACTCTACCCTTCCTCCACCACTGTCTCTCTAGCATAATACCAGCCATACCCTCTGCCACTGTCTCTCACTATCATAATATCAGCCCGCTGCTAATACCACAACAGCACAGACTAGGCAGGATAAATCTCACCAGGTGTCTCCGTGCAGCGCTCCTCTCCTCTCAGACTAAAAGGCTCCAACACGACAAGTATTATGTTAGTGTTGGATGCCCATCTCATGCCCATCTGACGCACAGCACAATCTTGTCCCAGGCTTTTACATTCACTGGCTTTCTCTATCTTACACCCAATTTTAAAGTCCATGGAGTTTCATTAACAGCAACTTCTCCTCAGGCAAATGAGAGCTGGCCTTATGTAAATATGAAGATCAGAAATAAAAAGAACATCCCATCCTCCTGAAGGAGTTTATCGTTTGCTGTTTGCTGCAGTATGCAAATGTGAGAAGTGTCAGTGTGTGTGTGTGTTTGTGTGTGTTTTTGGCTGATGACAGGGAAGGTGAAAGTGGAAGGTGATGTAGAGGTCAGCAGTCACACACAGACATACACATCACCTTCTCTTGTGTCTCACACGAGGGACATCAGCAACCTCCTTGTGTCACCATGAGAGAGAAAGCTCTCCCTCTACCCAGTACCAAAGGCCATTTTTATACAATTACATAATCTCTGAGGCTCCAGATATTACATGACGACATCGTCATGCAAAAATTCCTTAATATAAATTTGACTTATTGCAAATGCCAAACTTTTATCACCATGCTACAGTACAAATCGTTTGGACACATTATAACACATCTCCATTGGGGTTTTCTCAGGAACTGTAGCAGTGTAATCACAGTGTTGCGGCCTGGCCGGCCCTCTGTTCTGTTCCAAGGTGTTAGGTAAACAGACTACAGTCTGGCAACACTGTTACACAGCTACATGGGCTGGCCAACCTGAGCCACACTGGTGCATGGGTCTGCGTCCCAAATGGCACCCTATTCCGTATACAGTGCACAACTTTGGTAGTGCACTAGGGAATAGGGTGCCATTTGCCAGGGAATGGTGGAAGTCAGCCACCTGCAGCGGACAGCTTCTCTACTGCTTTTACAGTTGTAATTTTCAGTAAGCATTAAACATATTTCTAAAGGATTTTTGGGATTAGTGACTAGAGTAGAATTGTGGAGGTAGTTTGAGGTGAAAAAGAAAGACAGAAAAAGTAACTAGTCAGAGAGAGAGAGGCACCCAGAGAAGAGGTGTAGAACGGGGTTAAACGAGTGACCTCGATCACAAATTAATGCTAAAGGGTCAGGTGGTCTCTAAGCCTGGGATGACAACAATGAGCAGGTTACGTTCCAAACAACACCCTATAATAGTGCACAACTTTTGGCCAAGACACATCTGGCTTTGGTCAAAAGTAGTGCACTATATAGAGAATAGAGTGCCATTAGGAACATACACCTCTTCATTCCACAAATCACCTATGAATGTGTCATATCCTGTGGAGAGGACTGATAACAGGAAGTGTGGGCACTGAACGTCTGTTAGGCACATCCTGCTATGAATTACACATAGCCTGAAATGGTGTCTCTCTGCAAGGAGCCACCATTGGAAGACACGAGGAGTTACTGCAATGTCTTACTCCATACCCTGGCAGAATGCCATGACCAGGCGTTCGATACATTGCTGGAGCATATCCGCGGATTCCCCACTGGACAGCCTACCCCAGTGTCCCTAGTACCCCACTTACCTCCTCCGGAGCGCTACGCTGGAGATTCCGGAACCTGCTGGGTTTTTCTCTCCCAGTGGTCCCTCATTTTTGAGCTGCAGCCTTCCTTGTTCCCCTCGGACCGCTGGAGGATAGCGTACATCATAACGCTGATGTCCGGGAGGGCACTCGCCTGGGCCACAGTGGAGCAACAGTCCACCGTCTGGCTCAGTCTGGAGGAGTTTGTGGAGGAAGTTCGGAAGGTGTTTGATTCCCCGTTGTCCGGGAGAGAGGCTGCTTAAACTGCTCCCGTAGTGTGGCAGACCACGCAGTCGATTTTCGCACGTTGGCAGCTGAGAGTGCCTGGATCCCGGAAGCATTGTTTGACATGCTCCTTCAAGGATTATCGGAGGTGATCAAAGATGAGCTCGCAGCCCGGGGGCTTCCCATGGTTCCGGACCATCGCGTCCTCCACTGGATGGAACAAGTCGGCTTTGGTCACGTTTTATGCAGCGGACTGCGGGAATAGGTACAGATGGAGTTAGCCTGCCACGATGACAACCTGTCACTCGACCAGCTCATCAGCATGGCAATCCGTTTGGACAACCTCCTGCGGTTCCGACAAAGACCTAGGCGGAATCTGCACGTTTGCCCAAGGCAGCACGTAGGTGGAGGAGGAATATGGGCCTTTGCTCCTATTGTGAAGAAAAGGTATAGGGGGCAGGGGGCAGCATTTTCACTTTTGGATGAATAACGTGCCCAGAGTGAACTGCATCCTACTCTGTTCCAGATGCTAATATATGCATATTATTATTAATTGGATAGAAAACACTCTGAAGTTTCTAAAACTGTTTGAATGATGTCTGTGAGTATAACAGAACTCATATGGCAGGCGGAAACCTGAGAAAAATCCAACCAGGAAGTGGGACATCTGAGGTTTGTAGTTTTTCAAAGCTTGGCCTACCTGTCACTCACATTGAGATATGGATAAAGTGTCACTTCCTACGGATTCCACCGATGTCAACCATCTTTAGAAACTTGAATGAGGATTCTACTATAAAGGATGACACCTGTTTGAGTCAGTGGTCTGGCAGAGAGCCTTGGTCTCATGACGCACGCTCCCGACAGAGTTACCTCGCGTTCCATTGCTTTTTCTACAGACAAAGGAATTCTCCGGTTGGAACATTATTGATGTTTTATGTTAAAAACATCCTAAAGATTGATTCCATACATCTATTGACATGTTTCTAAAGGACTGTAACGGGACCTTTTGAGTTTTTGTCTGGACGAAGTGCCTGCGCCTCATGAAGATGGATTACTGGGCTGAACACGCTGAAGATCATCAAAGGTAAGTGAATATTTATGGTGTTATTTCTAACTTTGTTGACTCCAAAATAGTGGATATTCCTCTGGCTGTTTTGGGTGCTGAGTGTAACGGTCATCGGTGGAAGAAGGTGAGGACCAATGCGCAGCATGGTAAGTGTTCATATTTTTAATAACGTAATAGAACACTGAACAAAAACAACAAAGTGAATGAACGAAACCGAAACAGTTCTGTCTGGTGCAGATACAAACAACAAACAGAAAACAATCACCCACGAAACACAGGTGGGAAAAGTCTACCTAAGTATGATTCTCAATCAGAGACAACTAACAACACCTGCCTCTGATTGAGAACCATACCAGGCCAAACGCAAAACACAACATAGAAAAACGAACATAGACAACCCACGCCCTGACCAACCTAAAACAAAGACATAACAAAATAACTAAGGTCAGAACGTGACACTGAGCGCCGTTATCAGATTATGCTTTTTCTGTAAAGTTTTTTTAAAATCTGACACAGCGGTTACATTAAGGAGAAATCTATCTTTAATTCTGTGAATAACACTTGTATATTTTATCAATGTTTATTTAGACTATTTCTGCAAAATCACCGGATGTTTTGGAATCAAAACATTACTGCACGTAACGCGCCAATATAAACTGAGATTATTAGATATAAATATGCACATTATTGAACAAAACATACATGTATTGTGTAACATGATGTCCTATGAGTGTAATCCGATGAAGATCATCAAAGGTTAGTGATTAATTTTATCTATATTTATGCTTTTTGTGACTCCTATCTTTGGCTGGAAAAATGGCTGTGTTTTTTTGACTTGGCTATGACCTAACATAATCATATGTTGTGCTTTCGCTGTAAAGCATTTTTGAAATTGGACACAATGGGTAGATTAACAAGATGTTTATCTTTCATTTGTTGTATTGGACTTGTTAATGTGTGAAAGTTACATATTTCTAAAAAATATTTTTGAATTTCACGCACTGCCTTTTCAGCAGAATGTTGTAGAGGGGAACCCCTGCCCTAGAAAGGTTAATAGGTGAGGAGGTAACCAGGGAGGATGCAAGATCTCCTCTCCTTTTCTGTCAACTCAACCAGTGTGTTTCCCCATTAAATTCCCTGAATATCCTAGCCCCTCACTCTGACTGATTCCGGAGCTGCCGGAATCTTTTAGATAGCGCACTGGCCTGCATTACACATTCCTTTGGTTCCACTACAGTCACCCATTCCGGTTTGAGCCCTGGATAATCGTCCAATAGGGACAGGGCTCGTACATCACATCACTGTTCCCGTTTCTCTGCTGACCTATGACACTCATTTAGAACATATCACCTTTTTGATTATAGACACCCCCAAGCACCCTGTTGTTTTAGGTCGCCCTAGATTGAGTTGGCATAACCATGTTATTTCCTGGTCCGAGAGGAGACTGCTAGGTTGGTGGCAGGAGTGTCAGGGGAGGTGTCTTGCGGTGTCTTTTAACACCACTACGGTGGAAAGTCTGGACCACGCCCCTCAAGTGGATTTACCGGAGGAATACCAGGATCTGCACCGGGTTTTCCCAGGCTACACGCCTGCCTCCTCATCGCCCCTGGGACTGTGCCATTGACCTACTGTGTGACGCAACCCTCCCGAGAGGACACGTCTACCCCCTCTCCTATGTGAAGACCGAGGCCATAGAGACCTATGTACAGGAGGGTTTTATCTGGCCCTCTACATCACCAGCCTCCTCAAGATATTTTTTTTGTTAAGAAGAAAGACGGGCGACTGCGCCCCTGCATTGATTATCGAACACTGAATAAAGCCACCGTTAAGTTTAGCTATCCTTTACCCCTCATCCCAAGCATCATCATACAAATGCACGAGGTGCAGTACTTAATGGAAATGGACTTGAGGAGCGCCTACAATCTGGTGTGCATCCATCCTGCTGTGGGGGAACCAGTCAAAATCTCTTCGGGTACTCATCGACACTGGGGCCGATGTGAGTTTTTTGGACGCTTCCCTGGCGTGCAAGCTAGGCAATTCCCACTCAGACCCTCTCCATTTCCATGGATGTTAGAGCGCTGGACAGGCACTCTATAGACCGGGTCGCTCACAATACCACTCCCATCAACCTACGAGTGTTAGGGAACCACAGCGAGGCAATCCAATTGATGCTGATTAAGTCTCTTCAGGTTCCCGTGGTATTGGGATTCTCTTGGGTGTTCTGCCACGCCCGTTGTCTGAAGTCAGCGCAGCCTTCCCCGGGATGTCTTCTGGTGGGCTCGGAAGTTGCCCCAGACCTCTCCGCCATTCCCTCGGGAGTATCAGGACCTCCAGGAGGTTTTTAGTAACTACGAATACCTGGTCATGCCATTTGGACTTACCAACACCCCTGTTGTGTTCCAGGCACTGGTTAATGACATTCTCCACGACATGTTGAACCAGTCTGTTTTCGTCTACCTTGATGACACCCTCGTTTTCTCCCACTTTTCCCACGCAAAAACATGTGCTCCATGTCCGACAGGTCCTCCAGTGCCTCCTGGAGAACCAGATTTTTGTGAAAGAGGAGAAATGAGAATTCCATTGCTCCACCATCCCCGTCCTTGGTTACATCATCGCTGCAGGAAATGTACAGATGGATCCCGGGAAGGTGAGAGCGGTGGCGGATTGGCCCCAGCCTACGTCCAGAGTGCAGCTGCAACATTTCCTGGGATTTTCCAACTTCTATTGCCGCTTTAGTCGTGGTTACAGCACCCTGGCTTCGCCCCTGTCTGCAGTCACCGCTCCCAAGGTTTCATTCATATGGTACCCAGCTGCTGACCGGGCATTCTGGGACCTCAAGTACCGCTTCACCATTGCTCCCATAATGGTTCATTCTGACCCGTCCCATCAGTTCAATGTGGAGGTCGATACTTCGGATGTCAGAGTGGGGGCTGTTCGGTCCCAGCGTTCTGCCCTGGACCTCAAGTTACATCCCTGCGATTTCTTCTCCCATCACCTCAACACCACGGAGAGGAACTATGATGTGGGGAATCAGGAGCTTCTCACCGTGAAGATGGCGTTGGAGGAGCGGAGACACTGGTTGGAGGGGCGGAACATCCGTTCATTGTGTGAACGGACCACAAGAACCTGAAAAATCTCCGCACCGCCAAGCGTCTCAATTCCAGGCAAGCTAGATGGGCCCTGCTTTTCACCCGGTTTAACTTCTCCCTCTCCTACCGACCATGATCCAAGAACATCAAGCCGGATGCGCTATCACGCCGCTATAGCCCCGCCGCTACACCCTTGGACCCCGAGACCATCCTTCCCACCTCACGTCTGGCGATTGCACTCATCTGGGGAATAGGGAAGCAGGTCCGTGAGGCTCAGCGTTCCCAGTCGAGCTCCCCTCCAGGTGTCGTCCATCTTCCTCATTATCCCCAGTGTATTTATACCTGTGTTCTCTGTTTGTCTGTTGTCCTGTCATGTCTCACCAGTGTGTTTTCCCGTCTCCCTGCTTTCTCAAGTTCTGTTTCCTAGTTTCCCCGGTTCTGACCATTCTGCCTGCCCTGACCCTGAGCTTGCCTTCTGTACCTGCCTGACTCTGACACATTTACGAACCTCTGCCTTTCCTGACCCCGAGTCTGCCTACTGTTCTGTACCTTATTAACTCTGCCCTGGATTACGGACCTATGCCTGCCTTTGACATGTCTTTTGCCTGCCCCCTGTTTGGGGTCAATAAACATATGTAACTCTAGTTGTCTGCATCTGGGTCTTATCGTGAGCTCTGATAGAGAGAGTGAGTCTAGAATGATTAATGACGCTGATTATTGTAAAAATGTTGGATGCAGCCACAAGCAGGCAGGGGCTAGTATGGCTACTAGCTAACATCTGGGAAACACTCTTGCAATGTTGGGCACAGCTGGGGTGTAATCATTAATCCAAAAGGTTTTGCAACGGATACGTTTACTCCAAACGGAAAACATTTTGCAACGAAAATAGTTTCTATTGGACAAATTCAGGTAAGTCCCACACAGTTTTGTTCCATTTTCTTCAGTTTTGTTATGTTTGGTTCCTAGTGAAATTATTAATACACACCGTTTCAAAATGTTTTGCAACTGAAAGCAAAAATAGGCGTTTCTTATTATTGGACTTATTCAGGTAGGTCCCTCCTTGATTTGGCCTGTTTGCATCCTTGTTGTTCCAAGTGAATACGAGGTGAATAGGCAAGTGTTAATCCAGAGGGTGAAATGATTTCACCATGGTGAAAACCGTTCAGCCTCCCTCTCTTCTATCTCTCTATTCTCTCTGTTTTTCTCCCTATCCTTCAGTTATATCTGCTCTGCTCATGGAGTTTCCTTGACTTTGATGTGAACTCATTCAAACACTCATTCAGAATCAATGCTCCCTCTTCAACATGGCCACCTGAGATGGCAGGCTTTCTCTCTAACCATAGCTGTCTAATCTCCCTTTCCCTCTCTCTCTCTCTCCTTCAGTAAACCTCTATCTTCTTCAGTAAGCCAGGGAATAAGACGACCCTCAATAAATACCATTTCCTAAATGGGGACTTTGTTTTCCTCAAGCATACATACACTCTAAATAATGTACTAATCAGCTTTGGATAATATATGCCACAGTAGACAGAAAAGCAGTCTGGATATAAATAGTGGAAGATAAAAAGATCAGCACACCAGACACTCTCCTGTCCTCACATTCACCCCAGTCACACACACACGTATTTCTCGCAGACACTCACACACACACACACACACACACACACACACACACACACACACACACACACACACACACACACACACACACACAAACAAAGTTTCTGGGCGGAAGTTTAAATTATTAATTGTGATCCAAGATGACAGTATGAATCATTAACATTCCCTCCCTCTTTCCCTCCTTCCTTCCTTCCATCCCTTCCTCCCTCCTGCACTTGGCACAGCCTTCATCTAAGTGCCTGAGAAGAGCACTCCTCTTCAACAAGCAGCACAGTGGAGAAGAGTGAGCAACTTGAAGAGGACCTTCTACAAGCATCACAGTGCGCAGCTGAACATTGTATGTTGGAAAACACTTGGTTTGTTATTTTTTATTCAAACAAAACCGCTATTCCTTAAATACGAATACAGAACTTGTTTTTGCGTGGATTCCGTGACGAGGTAAGCTTTAACAGCTCGGACCGGCATTTCTTGTCCCGGAATCCCACTTAACAGACAGGTTGAAGACTGCTTGGCAGAGACGCTAAGCTGCTAGCCATCAAGCTAGCAAAGTTGGTACCAGATGAGTTTTGCAATGGGAGCCCTCTTTGTCTGGAGAAATAAATGAACGGTTCCAGCGCTGTAGGACCTGTATCTATTAGGCTTTGTTTCGGGACAAACCAGAGTTCCAATGCTGCAATTGTTTACTTGCCAAGGCTTGAGGTGGCTTCCTTGATCATGCAGGTCGCCAGCCTATGTAAGAAACTGGGGAAAAGGCAGAATGGAATGTTTACATTTTCTACGCCGGTGGCTGGACGGCGTTCGCGCTTGTTGTATGCATCTCCGCCTTGTAGTTTGTCGTTATCCGACTGGCTGGTGTTGCCCGGAGCTCTCCCATCTGATAGCGGAGGAGCACAGCATGAGGAAAAAGGCAATCAACGATGGTCGCATGTTACGAGTCGTGGAAGCCGAAGACAGCGACCTCCCGCAAAGCAGTCTACACTCCCAACGAGAGGCCAGGAGGGGATACAAACAACAAATTGTTTCGCCGTCCTGGAGCCTGTTCTTCCTGCACCCTCGTCGCTGGGGGTGCCTGTGTCTGCGGCCACAGTGCCTAATATTACGATTTTGAAGTCAACGTCGGCAGCCTTCCGTCCATGCTCTGGATCGAGCGGGGCTTTTCCATCTGTCGGAGGCCTGAATCCTGTGAAGCGTGGGATTGGGCGGATTTCCTCGTCCTTCTCGCCAGCTGTGATTTTGGGCAGCTCCGTGGTAAGAAATGTGACCGTTCCTGGTGCAAAAACAATGTCCTATCCTGGAGTTCGAGAATATCACATTACTAAGCTGCTCCTGAATTTACTACTTCAGGACATGGAAATCGATTCTACTGTAGTCTATGTGGGTATTAATGACATTATGAAGGGCAGCTCTGAACAGTTGAAACTGGATTTTAAAGAGCTGATTGACTATGCTACACAATAACAAAACATCCATCATATCTGGCCCTGTGCCCTCTCTTAATAGTGGCATTGAACGCTTTAGCAGGATACTTTCTCTTCACAACTGGCTACGTGATTATTGCAGCTCAATGGGTGTAACGTTTGCTGATAATTTCGATACCTTTTGGAAACAAAACACGTTTTATAAGGAGGATAGGATCCACCCAAATCATTTGGGTTCCTGGATCCTTTCACTGCATTATAAGGCTGCGTTGAGACAATGAATTATCAATGACCCAAGCCCAGCTCAGCTAATCCCTAGCATTGTGACGCAGTGTAGTCATAATGCTTCAGCAAATGTACATTACACCAGGCGTATTGGTAGACACAATATAAGTAACATAATGTATGTCCCACAAACTGCTCCGAATGCCTCTGCTGATCCTACAGCTATTGTATGCAGTAATCATGTGCCTCCAAACCCGATTTACACTGTTAGCACTGAGATGGTGTGCCCTGGGAGGAAGTCCACTGTGTGCAGCTCACCCTGCACAAGGATAAAGAACATGAGCAATAAAAACAACTAAGCATCCCAGAAGAAAAGTGCTCAAAATAGCCCACGTTAACATATAAGGTTAATGAAGGTTAAGAAATAAGGTTAATGAAATCAATAATGTAATAGTAACAGATAACATTCATATTCTGACTATCTCTGAAACTCACGTAGATGATACCTTTGATGATACAGTGGTAGCAATGCAAGGTTATAACCTTTACAGAAAATACAGAAATACCAATGGTGGAGATGTTGCTGTATATTTTCAGAACCACATTCCTGCAAAGATTACAGAGGATCTCATGTTAAATACTGTTGAGGTAATATGGCTGCAGGTTCATCTGCCTCACCTAAAGCCCATTCTGGTGGGAAGCTGTTATAGACAACCAAGTGCTAACCATCAGTATCTGGAAAACATGTGTGAAATGCTTGATAATGTATGTGATGAAAATAGAGAGGTTTACTTTCTGGGTGATTTAAATATTGACTGGCTTTCACTCAAGAGAAAGCTTCAAACTGTAACTACTGCCTGCAACCTGGTTCAGGTAATCAATCAACCTACCAGGGTAATTACAAACAGTACAGGAATTAAATAATCAACATGTATTGATCATATCTTTACTAATGCTGAAAGCAGTATCCAAATATATTGGATGTAGTGATCACAGTATAGAAGCCATATCTAGGAAAACCAAAGTTCCAAAGGCTGGGCCTAATACAGTGTATAAGAGGTCATTCAAGACGTTTTGTAGTGATTCCTATGTTGTTGATAAAGAATAAAGAATATTTGTTAGTGGTCTGTGGTGTGTAAAGAGGTGCAAACAGACACTGCACTTTACACATTTATGAAATTGCTTATTCCAGTTACAATTAAGCATGCACTCATTAAGAAAATGACTGTAAAAACAGTTAAATCCCCATGGATTGATGAGGAATTGAAAAATGGCATGGTTGAGAGGGATGAGGCAAAAGGAATGGCAAATAAATCTGACTGCACAACCGATTGGCAAATTGAGAAATCGATACCAAACTGAATAAAAAGAAGACGAAACTACACTATGAAACAAAGATAAATTACACAAAGAATCATAGTAAAAAGCTTTGGAGCACTTTAAATATCATTTCGGGAAAAAAGGCAAACTCAGCTCAGCTGACACTACACATTCAAGTATATCTGACTAAATTATGAAAGACAAGCATTGTAATTTAGCATTCCCTAAAGTGAGTGTGGAAGAAGTGAGAAAATTATTGGTGTCTATCAACAATGACAAGCCACCGTTCAACAAGCACAGCACTTACACATTATGACTGATGATTGATGATAAAAAGATTGTGGTGGCTGTTTTGTTAGACTTCAGTGCGGCTTTTGACATTATTGATCATAGTCTGCTGCTGGAAAAAGAGTTACCTGTCTAACAGAACACAGAGGGTGTATTTAATGGAAGCCTTTCCAACATAATCCAGGTAGAATCAGGAATTCCTCAGGGCAGCTGTCTAGGCCCATTACTTTTAAAAATCTTTACTAATGACACGCCACTGGCTTTAAGTCAAGCCAGAGTTTCTATGTATGCAGATGACTCAACTCTATACATGTCAGCTACTACAGCGACTGAAATGACTGCAACATTTAACAAAGAGTTGCAGTTGGTTTCAGAGTGGGTAGCAAGGAATACGTTAGTCCTAAATATTTATAAAACTAAAAGCATTGTATTTGGGACAAATCATTCACTAAACCCTAAACCTCAACTAAATCGTGTAATAAATCATGTAGAAATTGAGCAAGTTGAGGTGAATAAACTGCTTGGACTAACCCTGGATTGTAAACTGTCATGGTCAAAACATATTGATACAACAGTAGCTAAAATGGGGAGAAGTATATCAATAATAAAGCGCTACTCTACCCTCTTAACAGCACTATCAACAAGGCAGGTCCTACAGGCCCTGGTTTTATCGCACCTGGACTACTGTTCAGTCGTGTGGTCAGGTGCCACAAAAAAAGGAAAGTTGGAGGAATTGGCTAGAGCACAAAGCTATGTGAATACCAGACTAAGGCTTGTGTTATCGCCGGGAGAAATGAACAATGGACTCCACAGGTTATGTGACAAAGATGAGTAGCTACTCTACTGCAGCGTCTGCCTAAATCCTGATCCTCTCCCCTCCCGTCCTTTCCCCACCTCTCATCTCCTCTACTCTGCTTTCCTCTCATCTCCTCTCCCCCCCCCCCCCTCTCCTATTCTCTACACTCCTACTCAGCCCTTTTTTCCACTCCGCTCCACTCCCCATTAGACAGACAAGACAACATGAATTTTGCAAACAAGCTCCTCTCTGCTTCCTTTTACCAGACAGACAGTGAACAAGACGTTCTGCTGGCGGTGCCATCAATCCTAAGAAGAGAGGCTGTTGGACACAGCAGACACATAGTACAAACAAACTATCCCTCTCCTGTCACCCAAAGTCATATCCATCTAACAGACAACATTTAGCGAGATGTTCACTTAGGGCACTTCGGCATACAGGACACTTCCTATAACTTGGAACTAAAACCCTTCCGGAGAATAACAATCTGCCTTTTACAACAAACTAGAAGAGAGGACGCATTTAATAATGGCCTGTAATACATCCCAATTGGCACTCTATTCCCTATATAGTGCACTTTGACCAGGGCCCATAGGACTCTCGTGAAGTAGTGCACTATGTAGGGAATAGGGTGCCAATTGAGACACAGTAGTGGGAGACAGTTATCTTTCACATTATTCGTTTTACATCAGAAAATTCAAGATGTCTATAAAGGTAAAAACATGACGATTTAATAAGAATGAACATTGTATTATGGTTATGATACAACACCTGTAAATATTTAATGGTATGCTTTAAACACAGCAACTACATTAGATAAAGCAGCTGAGAGGCCATTTTCATTCCATTAACAGTAAGACACCCTGATTACAGCGAGGGATAGAGGAGGGAGGGAGATAGATAACACATGAAAAGAGAGATGGAGGACAGACGCAGAGAAATAGACAGACATACCATTTCACATTCTGTAGATGTGTGTGGATGTGTGCACGTTGATATTCACACTTCCACATCATATTAAATAACCAATCTAATGATGACAATAATGATTGTAATTAAACGAACACACACAGGCACACCCGCTATCCCTGGTCTCAGTAGGTGTGAGAGCATTGTTACTGGCCACAAATCTGTAACAGCAAACAGGTGGCTCACACAGCAGGACTGGGGAAGGGGCCATGCAAAGCCGAGATACAGTCATATAAAAACACACACACACACACACACACACACACACACACACACACACACACACACACACACACACACACACACACACACACACACACACACACACACACACACACACACACACACACACACACACACACACACACACACACACACACACACACACACACACACACACACACACACACACACAGACTTGAGAATACACAGTGGTAGATCCTTCCACCATTAGAACCAAGTCTCTGTCTACTATTCCCAGCAGTCAAGCTTTACTGATCCCTGATTCACTATGAAATGACTTTATGAGATGTAGTTATAAAGCAGTAACAGCCATTTGACAGGGAAGGCTCCACACTCACCATACTGTCACTCAGTTATGTCAAACACATAGCAGGTGATATGAGGTCAACACTTGACCATTGCGCTTAATCCTTACAGTTACAGCAGGCAAAATGTTATGATTCCTAATCTCTCTCTGTCTCTCTCTCTGCCCTGCGTGGTGAACGGCAGCTGTTGGAATTCCCTCCCTCTCCCCTAATTTTTTCTTCTTCTCCTCCATCTCGTATATTCAACCCAGTCTCTCTCCAGCACACTAGGCTCTGGAAGGAAGGAGTTGGAGCAGAGGACTCTTAAAACCAATCAGAGGGCCTGTGATTTTCTTTTCTTCCCCTCTATGGAAATCAAATGCCCATCCAACTGATTTGTTCTGGCACCGGCCCAGCCAACACCACCACCAACACTGCCACCACCACCAACCAGTGACGTGTGGTCAGGGTAGACAGGGTAGTCGTTGTTTTACCCTGTGAAAACGAGTGAAAAAAGGAAGAAAAAACTGCAATGAAAAATAAATAAATCTACATTTTATCATTAATAATTTCGTCATCGTCATGCTTTTTTCTGCATGATAAAATCTATTTCTGAACCAGTACTTACAGTGCCTTGCGAAAGTATTCGGCCCCCTTGAACTTTGCGACCTTTTGCCACATTTCAGGCTTCAAACATAAAGATATAAAACTGTATTTTTTTGTGAAGAATCAACAACAAGTGGGACACAATCATGAAGTGGAACGACATTTATTGGATATTTCAAACTTTTTTAACAAATCAAAAACTGAAAAATTGGGCATGCAAAATTATTCAGCTGAAACAGTAGCGCCACCTTTTGCTGCGATTACAGCTGTAAGTCGCTTGGGGTATGTCTCTATCAGTTTTGCACATCGAGAGACTGAAATTTTTTCCCATTCCTCCTTGCAAAACAGCTCGAGCTCAGTAAGGTTGGATGGAGAGCATTTGTGAACAGCAGTTTTCAGTTCTTTCCACAGATTCTCGATTGGATTCAGGTCTGGACTTTGACTTGGCCATTCTAACACCTGGATATGTTTATTTTTGAACCATTCCATTGTAGATTTTGCTTTATGTTTTGGATCATTGTCTTGTTGGAAGACAAATCTCCGTCCCAGTCTCAGGTCTTTTGCAGACTCCATCAGGTTTTCTTCCAGAATGGTCCTGTATTTGGCTCCATCCATCTTCCCATCAATTTTAACCATCTTCCCTGTCCCTGCTGAAGAAAAGCAGGCCCAAACCATGATGCTGCCACCACCATGTTTGACAGTGGGGATGGTGTGTTCAGCTGTGTTGATTTTACGCCAAACATAACGTTTTGCATTGTTGCCAAAAAGTTCAATTTTGGTTTCATCTGACCAGAGCACCTTCTTCCACATGTTTGGTGTGTCTCCCAGGTGGCTTGTGGCAAACTTTAAATCACACTTTTTATGGATATCTTTAAGAAATGGCTTTCTTCTTGCCACTCTTCCATAAAGGCCAGATTTGTGCAATATACGACTGATGGTTGTCCTATGGACAGAGTCTCCCACCTCAGCTGTAGATCTCTGCAGTTCATCCAGAGTGATCATGGATGCAGCCTCTTGGCTGCATCTCTGATCAGTCTTCTCCTTGTATGAGCTGAAAGTTTAGAGGGACGGCCAGGTCTTGGTAGATTTGCAGTGGTCTGATACTCCTTCCATTTCAATATTATCGCTTGCACAGTGCTCCTTGGGATGTTTAAAGCTTGGGAAATCTTTTTGTATCCAAATCCGGCTTTAAACTTCTTCACAACAGTATCTCGGACCTGCCTGGTGTGTTCCTTGTTCTTCATGATGCTCTCTGCGCTTTTAACGGACCTCTGAGACTATCACAGTGCAGGTGCATTTTTCAGTTTTTGATTTGTTAAAAAAGTTTGGAATATCCAATAAATGTCGTTCCACTTCATGATTGTGTCCCACTTGTTGTTGATTCTTCACAAAAAAATACAGTTTTATATCTTTATGTTTGAAGCCTGAAATGTGGCAAAAGGTCACAAAGTTTGGCCTCCCGGGTGGCGCAGTGGTTAAGGGTGCTGTACTGCAGTCTGTGCCATCAGAGTTCCTGGGTTCGCGCCCAGGCTCTGTCGTAACCGGCCGCGACCGGGAGGTCCGTGGGGCGACGCACAATTGGCCTAGCGTCGCCCGGGTTAGGGAGGGCTTGGTCGGTAGGGGTGTCCTTGTCTCATTGCGCACCAGCGACTCCTGTGGCGGGCTGGGTGTGCGCTAATCAAGGTGGCCAGGTGCACGGTGTTTCCTCCGGCGCATTGGTGCGGCTGGCTTCCGGGTTGGATGCGTGCTGTGTTAAGAAGCAGTGCGGCTTGGTTGGGTTGTGTATCGGAGGACGCATGAGTTTCAACCTTCGTCTCTCCCGAGCCCGTACGGGAGTTGTAGCGATGAGACAAGATAGTAGCTACTACAACAATTGGATACCACGAAATTGGGGAGAAAAAGGGGTAAAAATTCAAAAAATAAATAAATAAATAAAAAATAATAATAAAAAAGGTCGCAAAGTTCAAGGGGGCCGAATACTTTCGCAAGGCACTGTAGGTCCCAAATTTGCAGGCAGAAAGCTTCGCTGCCTTCCGTGTGTCAATATGTCCCATTCATTTTCATAAATTGGCGTGGAAAAAAGCAATGGGGTTTACATTTGTTTTACCGCTAGCTAAAGTTGAACAGGATATTGCATCTGAAACAGTTTTCATCGTTGGATTTTCCTGCGAAACAGGGAGTTGTTATAAGGGATGGAAGACCAACACCTGAGCTTAGGGACATACATCAAAGGAAGGGACAGAAAATAACACTAGAATTTGAATCTGAGTGGTATCAACAGAAAGACTGGCTCTGTGGCTGCGCTGTTAGCAGCTGACTCAACTGCTTCCCCTGTTCTCCACAAGCGACCGCGTTTGGACTAAAGCCGGTTACTGCAACTTGAACAACTTGCCTATAGCACTCAACAAGTGTGAGAAGTCTGTCTCACATCCAAAGCCAGACAGCTTTAAAAGACATTTGGCAGCTCACGGATAGATCTGTCATTGAATGAACATCTGCATGCAGTAAGCAAAGGTAATAAAGAACAGTGGCATTTGAATGAACGCTCATCATGCTACCTAGGTGAGAGTGCCGGCTCATCAAACAGGCCCAGGGGAAAGTATGTGTATAACATGCCTTCAATTTTTTTTTTTTTTATGAACCGTTAGCGACTCATTTAGAGACCAACACCAGGTTTGCTTTTTTGCTCATGATGGAATTGTCAATGAAGAACAAAGAACAAAGTGATGGATATGAGTGTCTGCTATACCCGAATCAGCCACACAATGCAAGTCCTGGAACGGCAGCGTTAAGACTTTGATCATTTCTACGAGAGATTCGAGCAGAAATGCAATGATCTGGGCTTGGCAGAAAGTGAAACTCCCAATAAACAGCCGATCAGTAGATAGGGGGCGAATTTACTACAACATACTGGACAAAACCAATGTTCAGATGAGAGCCAGGTTTGACCACATTGGTGAACTTAATTTCCTTGGCTTGGCTTGGCAACAATGCCACAAAAGTTAGACACCAGCAAACGAGAGCCTGTCAAAATATGCTAAGAACTTGAATTTCGTTAGACTTAATGCTGATCTTGTCAGACTGTACAGTTCACAAATAGTACGAGACAAATCATTTAGACAGCTCCTCAGCTTTTTGTTCCAGCATGACACAGACTGTCATCGAGGCGACAAAGTTACTGCAGCTGGTCCTCACTATACCAGCCACCAACAGCTTCCGTTGAGGGAATTTTCTGAAATGGATAAAGAAATGGATAAGTTAGCCGGTAATTGCTTGGTTTTGGCTGATAAAATACATTTAGGAGAGAGAGAAAGCGAGAGAGGAGCCTTGGCCTAGGCTACTGTTGATTGCAAAGATAGAGGCCTTTTTCATTTAAGTAAAACTAAAGTTCGAGAGTGTGACTATAGTGAAAATTCTATACAAGGTAGGGCTCCAGACTGCGACCATTTAGTCGCATTTTGAGACCATTTAGTTGCATTTTATGATCCTTTCACTTGGCTGTGTGAGTTTAAAAAAACATTGGTCGCATTGTTGCGGGATGCACATTCATTCACCTCACTAAAAACGTTATATTCTTTAGGAGGCTAAAACCATGATTTGGTCAAACAGTAAAGTACATTATCCTCTTGATTCATGCAATGAAAGTGTCTGTCTGTGTGCCCCAGTATCTGTTTTGCTGGGGACCGCTGCTATGTCGAGAGAGTCACTCTCTCCTTTCCTGGGGGGAAAAAATGCTCCGGGGGAAAGAAAAGTGTTCTGATTGTATAACATAAAAAATCAAATTCCTGTGAAAACACAACTATCTTGTTGTCACAGATGGAAAGAGGATGTTCTCAGCTTTCTGTACTGTAGGTAAACTTTTTATTTCTCAACTCTCAATTATGAGCTCAATAGCAACTATTTTGAAAGATATTTGACATGGCTTTGAGATACAGAGCACTCGAAACGCACATTGGTCATTGTGAGTGAATAGGCCTCATTGGACAGTAGGCTAGAACTGCAACTTTTTTGGGGACATTAAATGTCTCAATAGAAAGAAAGTGCCTACTCGGCCTCAGACCTCACCACACGTCACTGCCAACTACACTGCTACCAGCACCACCACCAAGACTGCTACCACCACCACTACCACTAAGACTGACACCAACAGCCACCACTACCACTGCCACCACCACCAAGACTGCCACCACCAACACAGCAACCAACACCAATAACACCGCCACCACCACCACCAAAACTGCCACCAACACCACCACCACCAACACTGCCACCACCACCACCACCACCACCAAGACTACCATCACCACCATCACCACCAAAACTACCACCACCACCAGAACTGCCACCCCCACCACCACTACCACCAACACTGCCACCCCAACCACCAGCAAGACTGCCACCACCACCATTGCCACCACCACTCCTACCAGGATGGGAGTCTAGGCTAGGCCAGTGAGAATCCAGATGGAATTGAATGGGAATTTGGAATATGGGGGGCAGCTGTTGCTACTGTATCTTGTAGCCAACTCTTTGTGCGTGAAAGCAATAGAAGAGCTGCAGCACAGTATGATACCAGGCTAGTGTGTGTCAGGCTTGGGTTAACCCAACATCTAGTCCTAGAGAGGGCCTGCATGGACCATGCCAGGTGTGACTGTGAGCCAATAAAATAGGTGCTGTATGGAAGGCCATGTTTACTGGTTGTGTTATCAATCAGCCATAAAGCTGTCTCTGTGTGTGTTTTTTATATTGTTTGTCATAAAACATATTTATTACAGTGCCAAATGGCATCAGACTACAGGAAGTTCTGTCATACTTCTAAAGACAACTGGTCCCAAGTCAATCATTTTTTCTAAATCCTGAAAATGAAGAAACTCAAAAGACTGTTAAATATGATGGAAAACATCAAATGCATGCCTCGGGCTGGAGTAACAACTGAATTAATCAGGTACTGAACTGTAATATTCAAATTGAATAACCTGTCAATCAAAATCCTCAAGTTATTGGATATTCATCCAATTGGAACATTCAGGAATATTCAAATCCCCTTTCGTAAGAAAAAGTTATCCAAGGGCTTGCAGATGATCTTTTCTGACTTGTTGAATATATTCTATACCCAATTCAATATTTAAACTGTTTCTGTCACTTCAATTATACAAAGAAAGAGGCAATAAATCAAAACAAACAAAGCATGTATAAGCACTCGTAAAAAATAAAATAAAACATTTGTAATATAATTTTGATAGTTTCATTTTAGCATGTGTCTGACATCCCCAACATCTATGAGCTACTGCAGTGCTAGTCCATTTGAGTTTACAGATATCATGTATCATTTATTGGCTTGCCAGCGCGCTCCTCTGTAGTTGTCACCTTCTCTCTTTCTCCGTTTCAATCTTTCTCCCCCTTTTACCTCCCTCACATCTTTCTCTCCCTTTCCCCCTCTCTCTCTCTCTCTGTTACCCAGCCAGCTCTGCCCGGCGCGGCCCTCAGTCAGCCAATCATTCAGGGACGCTGAGTGCCTGACTGGGAGAACTAGGTCATGAGTGCTGCTGCTGCTGCTGCACTAGGCAGGCTAGTGGTGAGCTAAGAGAGTGCAGTGGGACAGAGAGGGGTTTGACCACCCTCACTCTCTCTCAGCTTTGACCACTCTCTATCTTTCTCTGTTCTCGCTTCCTCTCAGCTCTCTCTTCTTCTCTCTCTCTTCTCTTCTCTTCTCTTCCTCTCTCTCTCTCTCTCTCTCTCTCTCTAACAGAAACATGTCTGCAGAGCAGGAGCAGTGACAGGGAGTTATTGACAGACAGGAAAAGGAGCTAAAGGTTTGACGCTACAGACATGGGACTTTCCTGTACCAAACAACAAAGTGATGAGGTTACGTTATTTAGTGATATTTGCATTACGCCTCGACAGACATTGTTTTGCCTTGGAAATAATCACAAGGTTTTTCTGCGTGGCACGGACTGTCAGGCACAAAACAAAACAATGAACCATGGTCTTCACACCATGGCGTCAGTTGGCTGCTATGCAAATAGAGACCTTTCGAAAGCACAGTACAAAGTTGTAAACTATCAACTCTCCTCACAAACATTGCTCTGACCATAAAATGTCAAACGTGCACTGGCACAGTGTACACTCACAAATGACAACCTGTTATTCACTATATAGTGCAATACTTTTGACCAGAGCCCTATGGTCCCCGGGAATAGAGTCGGTCACAGCCACAGAGTTTCCCATTTCTATACAATAGCAGGACTCGCTCATTAGAACACAGACCAAAGCATGCCACTGTTCCTGACAAATGCTGACTAGCCCCATCCCGGAACCCATCAATCCACTAGGCTAATGCTATAGACATGTTCCTGAGCCCCTGCAAGCCCAGCGCTGGGCTGTATGCTAATAAACCTACAGATGACGTGGCTGCTACTATTATTACTCTGTGGCAACACTAGTGTACTCCAGGGAATCTATCTGACGTCTTTATTGAGGCTGGGTCCTACATTGCACCTTATTCTCTACGTAGTGCAGCACTGTAGTGCATGAACAGGGCCCGCCGGTCAATAATTGTGCACTATATAGGGAATAGGGCATAGGCCCTGGTCAAAAGTAGTGCACTATAAAGGGAATAAGGTGCCATTTGAGACAGATCCTGTGTGTGATCTCTGAAGGGGGAACCAAAGATAAAAATAGCACCAAAAAAAGGACACGGGAGGCAAAGACATTAGGCTATGATGGATGATGGATGAAACTAAGCATCTTTAGGAACAACAAAACAAATGTGTCCGGAGCTCTACATCGCCAATTGTATTTCTAACATCTACCCTTTTTTCATGCAAAAGGGTAGATGTGAACTATAAAGATCTTTAAGCAAAACCCCCACTGCTATAAATGGAAAGGCTCCAAAATGCATGGAAATAGATTGTGCTCTCTACAGACTACTATAAATAGGCCCTGTTGACTGATGAACTAAAAACAGTCCTTTAGGTCATTAGGTTTTAAAGTAGGTACTTTACACTGTACATTAAAGGGGTTCACTCCAAAGTTTGTCAGGTGCTGTCTACAAACTAGGCACCATACATTGTAAGCATTGTTCTGGGATTTACCCAATGTCATTGAGCTTGAATACCACCTCAGTCACTTGCTTCACCAATAGGTTAACCGTAAGTACATATCCCAACCAGAAGCCATGGATTAAAGGCAACATCCGCACCGAGCTAAAAGCTAGAGCTGCCATTTTCAAGGAGCAGGATACTAATCCGGACGCTTATAAGAAATCCCGCTATTCTCTCAGATGAACCATTCAAGCAAGGAGTCAATACAGGACTAAGATTGAATCCTACTACACCGGCTCTGACGCACATCAGATGTGGCAGGGCTTGCAAACTTTTACAGACTACAAAGGGAAACCCAGTCGCAAGCTGCACAGTAACGCGAGCCTACAAGATGGGCTAAATGCATTTTATGCTAGCTTCGAGGCAAGCAACACTGAAGCATGCATGAGAGCACCAGCTGTTCTGGATGACTGTGTGATCACGCTCTCCATAACCGATGTGAGCAAGATCTTTAAACAGGTCAACATTCACAAGGCCACGAGGCCAGAAGGATTACCAGGACGTGTACACAGAGCATGCGCTTACCAACTGGCAAGAGTCTTCATTGACATTTTCAACCTCTCCCTGACCCAGTCGGCAATACCTACATTTTTCATGGAGACCACCATAGTCCCCGTGCCCAAGAACCCGAGGTAAACCTACCTAAATGACTTCCGCCCATAGCACTCACGTCAGTAGTCATGAAGTGCTTTGAAAGGCTGGTCATGGCTCACATCAACACCATCATCCCGGAAACCCTAGACCCATTCCAATTTGCATACTGCCCCAACAGATCCACAGATGACGCAATCTCAATTGCACTTCACACTGCCCTTTCCCACCTGGAAAAAAGAAACACCTATATGAAAATGCAGTTCACTGACTACAGCTCAGCGTTCAACACCATAGTGTCCACAAAGCTCATCACTAAGCTAAGGACCCTGGGTCTAAACACCTCCCTCTGCAGCTGCATCCTGGACTTCCTGAAGGGCCGCCACCAGGTGGCAAGGGTAGGCCACCACACATCTGCCACGCTGATCCTCAACACGGGAGCCCCTCAGAGGGGTGCGTGCTTAGTCCCCTCCCTCCTGTACTCCCTGTTCGCCAAGCACAACTCCAGCACCATCATTAAGTTTGCTGATGACACAAAGGTGGTAGGCCTAATCACCGACAACGATGAGACAGTCTATATGGAGGGGCTCAGAGACCTGGCAGTGTGGTGCCAGGACAACAACCTCTCCCTCAACTTGAGCAAGACAAAGGAGCTGATCGTGGACTACAGCAAAAGGAGGGCAGTACATGCCCCCATTCACGTCAACGGGGCTGTTGTGGAGCGGGTCCAGAGCTTGAAATTCCTTGGTGTCCTCATCACCAACAAAATATAATGGTTCCTGCCAACCAGGACCTATACGCTAGGCGGTGTCAGAGGAAGGCCCAAAAAATTGTCAAAGACTCCAGACACCTAAGTCATGGACTGTTCTCTCTGCTACCGCACGGCCAGTTTTATTTTCTTAAAACTGCATTGTTGGTTAAGGGCTTGTAAGTAAGCATTTCACGATAAGGTTATATTCGGTGAATGACAAATAAAATTGGATTTGATTTGATATTCAGGCCCAAATTCCAAATGAATATGATTAGAGTTACGCAAGAGTTCATTCAATCCCACTAAGTCCGGTTTACATAATAATAATCATATCATAACAGGTTATGACTTAATAATATGTTATTCTGTATTTGTAGTTACGGAAGAGTTAGATTACTGCTCAGGGTCTTTTAGGTGCTGCCGCAGCTTTACTAATCTGACATAAGCGTGTAACACTGTGTAGCCTAACACATGCACGCGCTACTGATGGGGAGCTCTCTAAGAAAGTTGTGTCGTTTGTTCCACTGTATGGTTTTAGAAAACAATGTGTAGACCAGTGTTTAAAAAACGTGTAGACGAGTCATGTTCGCCAGAACACAGACATACACGTACTACAACATGAAAAGGAGCCAGAGCTGCGAAAATCATTGGATTCTGGTCCTTTCACTCTATTATCCTATCGGAAGGGAGAGCAACCTCAGAGCATCTTATTTTTTTGCAGGGATATGCACAGATAGGTAGGTGCAAGAGCACCTGCCCCCTCTGTGAAAGTGCCCCTCCCAAGATATTAGACTGAGCACCAGCTGTCCCCATTCTCAGTGTCCTGTCCTTACTGTCATTGTCTGTCAGGTAGCCTAGACTACACGTGAGGCTGGTGTTTAACCAAAAGACCCAAATAGATGCATACAAGCAATTGGTTATGCTATACTTATGCATTTAAAAAAATATATATGAATACCATTTAGTCTGTAATTTAACATAACATTTAAATGTAATCTATTATCATTTCAAGATGCACATCATGATACATTTTCACGATACCAGAATGACTTGCATTTAAAAAAAAAAGTTTATTAAATGTGAGTATACATCTTCTTCCCTACCACATTGATTGATGTACTGAGGCGCATGATCTGATATTAATTGTTGTTTGTTGAAACTCAACAACCTGTTCAGTTCTATGTGCACGACAAGTAAAACCCCCGGGGCTACACCACCACATCTAAACATCTTGGCAACTACGGGAATCGCAAATTGGCCAACAATTTCACAAACATATCAGTGAATTAAATGTATTGATAATAAAGGAACGAGGTGTTAAATGTTCAGTCGATACATGATGGTGGCTCTGAATATCATGCCAGCCTGAAATACATGCAATGCAGCGGCATCAACCGAATTCTATTGTAAACCGACCGACGCCTGTCGGATCTCGCGCTGACATCCGGCGAGCGCACAAGCTAAGGCCCACATATCCAAGTGTCTCCATTCTATTTATCATCTATGAATATCAACAAAAATGTTTCCTTACCGGTCCTCTCCTCTTCAAAGACACATTCTTCCACAACAGAAGCTGTAGCTGGTGGAGGAATCCCATTTCCACAGGCTCGCGGTTTAACGGTTAAATTATGACACCGTTAATTAAGTTGCCATATAGTGGTGGATTTTTGGAAATGGATTACTAACCATTCCGACGTAATTAAATGACAATTTAGATACATTTATTTTGGACAAGCTATACCGACTTGATATAGGCTTATTTGCCCATTTTACCTCTTGCTCTCTATCTCTCTCTCTCAACTAGACCAGGTGACTGTTTTCCTCCACTGATGTCTAAATGTGACTAGCTGTATTTCAGCGGCAAGCCAGGCTGGTATTCTGTATGCAATCACCATCCGCGGAAAAATACAGAAGCATCCAATGGAAACCGTGCTTATGCAATGCGTTAGAATGAACCGAGCACGGTGGGTGTAGGGAGAAATATCACCGTCGTGCAGTCTAGTGGGCGGGGACAGCTACAGTAGTCTACCTCTTCTCCCACTGTAATCTAGATACTATTCTTTGAAACACAAAGTTCTTCCAGACAAAACCTAGTAGTCTATGTAATACATATAGTTCCAGGATTTTAACCTAGTCATTTCAGTGTAGACCCATAAGCACAGTCTCTCAGTGTTCCCAATTCTGAGTTGTAGAATTCTAGATCTCTCTAAAGGTTGTTCTTCCTTACAAAATATTTGTGATGACCATTGCTTTCTCAAATGTTTAGTCATGCACTCATGTATCACTCTGTATGTGTGTGTGTTTGTGTGCAAAGAGAGAGAGAGATTATACAAAAACGGAGACACACTGAGCATCTTTGTGACATGTCTTTATGCAGTGGTTCTAAATACTAGAGGTCTGGGAGGACCCAAATACGTTTTCTAGTCAAATCTTAAACAAAATATTGTGTTCATATCAATTCACTTGAGGATGATCTATTTATTTACCTGTTCCTAAAGAATATACCTGGCCAAAGCGAATTCTTTACTTCCGCTCCCATCTAGTGGTCTTTTTATAAATTGTTACTGCTACAATTGTTATCCTTTCCCTTTATATAGTGTGCTACGGTAGAGAATGGGGTTCCAATCGGGGCACGAAAGTAGTGACATGACAATAGTGTTCTACTTGTTAGCAGGGGAAAGTAGGGGTGTGATAAAAGTTTTTTTTTAAAGCATAGGGAAATGCTCCTCAGTGGTTTATTGCGAAGGTGTGAGTAGATAAAACACAATTTAAATGATAGCCCTTTCAAGCCTTCCATTTTGGTACAGTTATCAGTTTAAATCAGACAGCTCTTGCACAGTAGCCAAACTGAGGGCATGGGCGGGACCTGGGCGGGACCTGGTCTTCAACAGGAGAGAAACTAGGCAGGGCTGTGTTTGAACGGATACAGTGCATTTGGAAAGTATTCAGACCCTTTGACTTTTTCCACATTTTGTTAAGTTTCAGCCTTATTCTAAAATGTATTAAATAGTTTCCCCCCTTATCAACCAATCTACACACAATACCCCATAATGACAAAGCAACAACTGTTTATTTTTTATTTTTAGCAAAAAAGAATAATAAAATACTGAAATATCACATTTACATACATATTTAGACCCTTTACTGTGTACTTTGTTGAAGCAACTTTGGCAGAGATTACAGCCTTGAGTCTTCTTGGGTATGACGCTACAAGCTTGGCACACCTGTATATGGGGAGTTTCTCACATTCTTCTCTGCAGATACTCTCAAATTGTGTCAGGTTATATGAGGAGCCCCGCTGCACAGCTATTTTAAGGTCTCTCCAGAGATGTTCGATCGGGTTCAAGTCCGGTCTCTGGCTGGGTCACTCAAGGACATTCAGAGACTTGTCCCAAAGCCACTCCTCATTGTCTTGGCTGTGTGCCTAGGGTCACTGTCCTGTTGGAAGGTGAACCTTCACCCCAGTCTGAGGTCCTGAGTGCTCTGGAGCAGGTTTTCACCAAGGATCTCTCTGTACTTTGCTCTGTTCATCTTTCCGTCGTTCCTGCCGCTGAAAAACATCCACACAGCAGGATGCTGCCACCACCATGCTTCACCAAAGGGATGGTGTCAGTTTTCCTAGAGACGTGACGCTTGGCATTCAGGACAAAGAGTTCAATCTTGGTTTCATCAGACCAGAGAATGTTGTTTCTCATGGTCTGAGAGTCTTTAGGTACCCTTTGGCAATCTCCAAGCAGGCTGTCATGTGGCTTTTACTGAGGAGTTGCTTTTGTCTGGCCACTCTACCATTTAGGACTGATTGGTGGAGTGCTCCAGAGATGGTTGTACTTCTGAAAGGTTCTCCCATCTCCACAGAGGAACTCTGGAGTTGTGTCAGAGTGACCATCGGGTTCTTGGTCACCTCCCTGACCAAGGCCCTTCTCTAGGAAGACTCTTGGTGGTTCCAAACTTCTTCCATTTAGGAATGATGGAGGCCACTATGTTCTTGGGGACCTTCAATGCTGCAGAAATGTTTTGGTGCTTTTCCCCAGATCTGTGCCTCGACACAATCCTGTCTCGGAGCTCTACTGACAATTCCTTTGATCTCATGGCTTGGTTTTTGCTCTGACATGCACTGTCAACTGTGGGACCTTATATAGACAGGTGTGTGCTTTTCCAAACTATGTCCAATCAATTTAATTTACCACAGGTGGACTCTAATCAAGTTGTAGAAACATCTCAAGGATGAACAGTGGAAACAGGAAGCACATGAGCTCGATTTCGAGTCTCATAGCAAAGGGTCTGAATTCTTATGTAAATAATTTACACCGTGTGTAAATTTGCAGAGGATTTTTATTTATTTAAACATTTTAGAATAAGGCTGTAACGTAACAAAGTGTGGAAAAAGTCAAGGCGTCTGAATACTTTCCGAATGCACTGTAAGATTCAGAAGTAAATTGCTGGCAAGCCAACTGCAAGAAGTGGCATTGGCCACATAAAACCGTTATTCTGTGGTCATGGTGTGGTACCTCTTTCCTCTCCATTTTTCAACAATGACGAGAAAACATTGTGGTTAAGTAATTTGAAAGTCACACCCTTGGTGCCTACGGATGACCTCAACTGAAGTGATTGTTCTGAGCATACAGCTTAGATTATTAATGGGGAAAAGTGATCTAACAATGCTCAAATACAGTAAAAAAGAAAAGAAAAGGGAAGTTCGAACATATGAAATGAATTCCGAGCAGAAAACCGATTAGGATCTACTGATTAGGATCTAGTAGAAAGTCCGGGTTGACCAAAAACTCGTCCAATGATTGAAATACGCTTATTTTGGGCAATTTCAATATTGTGATAGATTTTTGGTCTCATAAATTAGCCTATCTATGGCTAAAATGTCAATAATAATGAAGAAAGTCACACACACTAAATATGCTCCCAACAATTGAATGAGTCCATATAAAATGTAAATAATGAGAGTAAAATGTATGTATTCTTAGAGTAAATACAAGAGTGCCCTACCAACGCTCAGCTGTACTATCCAAATGACTGTCAGAAAGTCACAACCAAGGGTGTGGTCTGTGGTAAGTGCATGTTGAGAGAGAACAGAAAGATGATGCGGTGAAAAGGGAGCAAAAAAAAGGGGTAAAAACAGGATTTCCTACACACTGGTATGTGCCGCTGCCTACGTTACTATATAATCTCACAGGAGAAAAGTCATCTTCAGTGAGTCTTACCTCCACAGGACAGCAAACGCTGACAGACGCCCTTCGGACCTCACCCAGGTGAGTACAATTGAGCCTCGGTGTCGGGACACATCTCTATTTGCCAAATCAAATCAAATCCAGTTTTATTGGTCACATACACATGGTTAGCAGAGGTTAATGCGAGTGTAGCGAAATGCCTGTGCTTCTAGTTCCGACAGTGCAGTAATATCTAACACGTATTCTAACAATGCCAGCGCTATTAAAAGGGTTCTATGGAATGGGATGCTCATCTGGGTACATTTTTAAAAAGAACCGCTGATGACATGGCTTACTACCAGGGAGAACACTAAATAAAAGAGTATCTATGCATTAGATCAAATGTTTGTTGTTGCGGCCTTTTTGGGACATCTCTGTGATGTGTCGTTATGCACGCTGAATGCAATGGTTCTGAATGCTACACTCTTAGAAAAAAAGGTGCTATCTCAAACCTTAAATGGTTCTTTGGCTGTCCCCATAGGAGAACGCTTTGAATAACCCTTTTTGGTTCCAGGTAGAACCCTTTTGGGTTCCATGTAGAACCCTCTCCACAGAGGGATGTACATAAAACCCAAAGGGGTTCTATGTGGAACCCAAAAGGGTTTTCCCTGGAACCAAAATGTGTTCTCCTACGGGGACAGCTGAATAACCCTTTTGGAATGATTTTTTCTAAGAGTGTAGGGGTCTGGGAAGGCAGGAGAATAAGGTTCTTGTTATGCACAGCATGATACATTGTATCTCATTACATAGCCACACACAGCAGGAGGCCATTCAGGCTTCCACATTATATTTCACGCCGCATGAATCAGCACAAATCAAGAGCACTTCAACAAGTACCATCTGAAACCATTTCTGTTCCTCTGACTGTCATTTCATCTCCTTTGAAACTATATGGAAGAGGCAGAAAATGTGTGTTTAATGTACATGGGCTATGTGAAAAAAAAGAGAGATAATTCCCATTTGTAGTGATATATGAATATTTTCTGATTACTTGAATCAATTAACCAATCCTCAGATATTGTATATTCCATCTTCGGTAAGGCTAATAATTTGCTGTACTTAATGTATTTAACTGCTACAGTGATTGTGAAATACTGATGGTAAGTGTGATTTTTATCTTAAAAATAGAAAGAAATGAGAGGAAGTGGTATTGCAGAGGTGAAAGTGGAGTTGATGCAGTTTCCTGAAGTTGACTATTTAAAAGTGACTATTTTCTTCTGCCATATGGTTCATGTCTGTATTCATAAGGAACTCCAAGAGCTTCTTCCAACCCTATTCTTTAAAGACCAAAATCAGACTTAGAAAAGGTATGCTTTTCCTAAGCGTTTTGATTGGGCCCTTGAATCTATTGCATACTAATTTATCTTATTGTCTTACCAGGGAGGAAATATTACACTATTTGAGTAACAATCCCGGGGAGATTGTGTGATTCTGGACAAAACGAAAGTACGCCGCAATTCCACCAGTCAGTCTGTTGCCTGCCTGTCATCCCCTGGGTCAGAGATGACTGCCTCCAAGCCCCTGTTCCTCTCAGCCATTATGATCCTCAGCATCTCCTCTTATGTGCTCCACCAGAGGCTCCTACTGCTGGCTCAGACAGGGATCGCTCATCAACACGAACCCAGGAACCTCACCATCCTGCTGTGGCACTGGCCCTTCGGCCGTCCCTACAGCCTGGAGGGAGATGTGTGCAGCGACGAGTACGCTATCCCAGACTGCCTCCTCAGTGACAACACCTCCCTGTTCCCCCAGGCAGACGTGGTGGTCTTCCACCACCATGAGCTGAAGACGGGCCGCTCTGTCCTGCCTCTCCACCTCCCCCGGTCAGTCTCCCAGCGCTGGCTCTGGTTGTCCCTTGAGCCCCCGGTGCACAATGGCAACCTGACCCAGTACAACGGACTGTTCAACTGGACCATGAGCTACCGAGGCGACGCTGACATATCCATGCCCTATGGGAAGATAGTTCCGGTTCCACATAACGGTATCAGTAACGGCAGCAGCTATGTGATCCCCAAGAAGGGGGCTTGTCTGGCCAGCTGGGTGGTCAGCAACTACAGGCCGGACCATGCCAGGAGTCAAGTCTACCAGAGCCTGAGGAAGTACATTCCCATAGAGGTGTATGGACACTGGTCAAAGAGGCCACTGACCGACCAAAGTCTGATACCCACCATTGGCCACTGTAACTTCTACCTGGCTTTTGAAAACTCAGTGGCATTGGACTACATAACTGAGAAGTTGTGGAGGAATGCCTACCAAGCAGGGGCAGTACCTGTGGTTCTGGGGCCCACTCGGGCTAACTATGAGGCCCTTGTGCCACCAGGCTCGTTCATCCATGTCAGTGACTTCAATAGCACAGAGGGGCTGGCTGTCTTCCTACAGCAGTTGGCCACAGACAGAGGACGCTACGAGGGTTACTTCAAGTGGCGTCAGACACATAGAATCAAGATGTACACAGACTGGAGAGAGAGGCTCTGTAATATCTGTGTCAACTATCAAAGACTACCAGGTAACAAGGTGTACTACGATCTGGAGGCATGGGCCAGTAGATAACATCATAGATGCTTTTGCTACTGTAGGTTGTTTTGTACTACAACATGTTCAAGAACTTGTACAGTAGCCTGTTTTTTCCCCCATACAAAACAGCAGTCTGCAGTGAAACTTGAAATGCATTCAGTGCTTCTGCACCTGCATTGCTTGCTGTTTGGGGTTTTAGGCTGGGTTTCTGTACAGCACTTTGAGATATCAGCTGATGTAAGAAGGGCTACATAAATACATTTGATTTGATTTGGTTCAGTTCTGGTGGTGAGCCACTTTCACATCAGCTTGATGACATTACAACATTGACTTTTGTTCCTTAATTCAGAAACACCACAGGAAAATCACAACTTCTGTAAAAGAGGGAAGTCATTCCTCTAACACCCATCTTTCTGACACAATACATTTTTAGTTCATATGTTAGATGCTTTGATTTATTATTAGTAGTAGTATGTATTTTTTTCTGTATTTAATCAGGTTGACAAATGTGGGTGGGCAAGTGGGAGGGATAGGGAAGGCTCAGGGGACAAACAAGGGATTTTCGGGTTTCGGAGCGGTTTCACTTTTGTAAAAATGTATGCTTTAAAACTTCCCATGATGCAATTGTAATGGCACAAGACAATGTCTTTCCCGGCAGTAATATTGAATCTATGAAAGCTTACCCTCAATATTATTGTCGGGAAAGACAACATTGTCTTGTGCCATTACAATTGCACCATGGTCTAGCTAGCCGACACGGTTGTGTCATTTCCTTATTTCCATCATTTTCTTTTTCGTCCTTTTTTATTGACGTTTTTTTTAATTGAAGTTTTAAGTATACAGTATAGTTCATACCCTTTCTTTAGGCATAATGACTAATGCAAGTAAGTTGCCAACCTTAGCATGACTTACTCGACTTAAGCCCTTGGCTCTTATGGGGAGAATAAGGCAGTTGATGAATGTCCTCCATCACACTTGGTTCAAGGTTTTTCCAGATCACACCAATTGAGGCCGTTCTCTCTCCTCCCAAGTCCTTCTGGGTCAACCCCTGTTTCTTTTCCCCTGAAAAAGAATAGTAAACCATAAACAAAATCCCTGTGCCAATACTCACGCAATCCCTCTCAGAGAGATTACTGTGCATTAAAAGTGCTGCATGTCACTCAATTCAAACGACCTCCTCTGTAACCTGATGTAACTGTATGACCAATAGTGATGCATATTATTGGATTTCTAGTTCCAATGAAAGTTACACACACCAACGTTGCATCTCAAATGGTACCCTATTCCCTACATAGTGTAATGTATAGGGAATAGTGTGCCATTTGGGATACACACTTAGTTTCCGGAGATGTTGCTTTATAATCTCTATATCTATGGATTCAGGGAACAATAATTGACCACTATGCACATATAGCTCTGGCCACCAGATGTCATGATTGCCTAAAAACTGAATGACATATGGAAACAAGAAAGATATGCTTTTTACATTTCTTCAGTGGTGTAAAGTACTTTACTATTTATATTTTCAAAATGGTTTACTTTTACTTCACTACATTCCTAAAGAAATGTACTTTTTACTCCATACACTTTACCCGACACCCAAAAAGACACCCAAAAAGAAAAAATATATACTGTCAAGGTGGTGTGTAAACAAAACTGCTTAAAAATTTGGCAAGATAAGAAGTTGGGGTATGGGGGAGACAAAATACTGATACCTACTTGAATGCTTAGAAGGACAAGAAAGTGATCCAGTTCACGCACTTATCAAGAGAACATCCCTGGCTATCCCTACTGCCTCTGATCTGGCGACTCACTAAACACAAATGCTTTCCTCTCAAAATATCAACATTTCCTGTCTTTTTCTCCTCACTTTGAAAACATCTACAGTCCTATTGATCTGGTTGGTTACTGATCTGATTGGTTACTAATAATATCATTTAAAATCCCTCAAATTGTGTCCCATATGTGTTTAGAGTGTTGGAGTGTGCCCCTGGCTATCCGTAAATTTTAAAAACAAGAAAATTGTGCTGTCTGCTTTGCTTATGTATAATACTGAAGTATATTTTGATACTTAAGTATATTTTAGCAATTACATTTACTTTTGATACTTAAGTACATTCAAAACCAAATACTTTTAGACTTTTACTCAAGTAGTATTTTACTGGGTGACTTTCTCTTTAGCTTGAGTCATTTTCAATTTCAATTTCAAAAAAGGTATCTTTACTTTTACTCAAGGATGACAATTGGGTACTTTTTCCACCACTGGATTTCTTGAGTTTAGAATAAATCATGAATTGTTTTATAGGCTAATAACATACAGTACCAGTCAAACATTTGGACACACCTACTCAATCCAGGGTGTTTCTTTATTTTTACTATTTTCTACATTGTAGAATAATAGTGAAGACATCAAAAGTATGAAATAACACACATGGAATCATGCAGTAACCAAAAAAGTGTTAAACAAATCCAATTACTGTATATTCTATATTCTATATTTGAGATTCCATCTTCACCTGGAATGCTTCTCCAACAGTCTTGAAGGAGTTCCCACTTATGCTGAGCACTTTTGGTCTGCTTTTCCTTCACTCTGCGGTCCAACTCATCCCAAGTCATCTCAATTGGGTTGAGATCGGGTGATTGTGGAGGCCAGGTCATCTGATGCACTTTCCCTTTTGGTAAAATAGCCCTCACACAGCCTGGAGGTGTTGGGTCATATTCCTGTTGAAAAACAAACGATAGTCCCACTAAGCACAAAAAATCACAGTGTCACCAGCAAAGCACCCCCCCACCATCACACCTCCTCCATGCTTCACAGTGGGAACCACACATGCAGAGATCATCCATTTACCTACTCTGTGTCTCACAAAGACATTTGGACTCATCAGACCAAAGGACAGATTTCACCGGTCTAATGTCCATTGCTCGTGTTTCTTGGCCCAAGCAAGTCTCTTTTTCTTATTGGTGTCCTTTAATAATGGTTTCTTTGCAGCAATTCGATCATGAAAGCCTGATTCACGCAGTCTCCTCTGAACAGTTGATGTTGAGATGTGTCCGTTACTTGAATTCGGTGAAGCATTTATTTGGGTTGCAATCTGAGGTGCAGTTAACTCTAATCAGCTTATCCTGTGCAGCAGAGGTAACTCTTCCTTTCCTGATCTTCCTTTCCTGTGGCGGTCTTCATGAGAGCCAGTTTCATCATAACGCTTGATGGTTTTTGCAACTGCACTTGAAGAATTTGACTTTTACCAAATAGGGCTAATTTAAAACTTTTTTAGCTTACTACATGATTCCATATGCTTTATTTCATAGTTTTGATGTCTTCACTATTATTCTACAATTTTATAAAATAGTACAAATAAAGAAAAAGACTGGAATGAGTAGGTGTGTCCAATTTTTGACTGGTACTGTATATTTTGATTCTCTCATGAGATCCCAGATTGATGTTTGCATCACATCTAGTATTTTTGCTTGATTTTCTTTTAAAAACAATCTTCACTTGAAGCTTTAGATCATCTTCCAACAAGATTGTCCATTATCTCATAAGAAAACACAGCACAGCAGACCATGTCGCAGTTAAGATAAAATATTTATATTATTACATTTTTCTGATATGTCTTCATGCATCATGTTCAACAATCCCAGTAGTAGTAAAATAGGTTGTTCGTCTCTCAGGGTTGGTGTGTTAATTACCCTCTAGTCCGGGAGGGGGGTTTACTGTTTAAAAAAAAAGGGTAGTCACTAGTCACTCCTGGAGATTCTTAACCATCCACATTCGTGAAAGCAAGCAAAGAGCAAATTTCAACCCTTCAACAAAGATTTATGGAAAACCTAGGAATTTTGGTTAGGTTATCAGCATTTTGCAACCATAGGGCCTAGGGGACAGTATTGATGTACAGGTAACTGCCAAAATATAAGGAAACCCTTGAGTAAATGAGGGATACAAGTACTGTATATTGAAGGCAGGTGCGGTTCCTTAAAGGTCCAAAACAGATTTTTGACTTTTCTCAATATTAAATCATTTCTGGGTAACAATTAAGTGCCTTACTGTGATTGTGTTCAATTAAAATGATCAAAAATAAACAAAAATAGCTTCTTAGCAAAGAACAACTTCTCAAACAAGAATTTTGCTAGGACTGTCTGGGATTGGTCTGAGTGAGGAGGGAAAAACTGAAAACTAGCTGTTATTGGCAGAGAGGTTTGGAACTCTCTTCTTATTGGTCTATTAACGACACCTGGGTATGACACCAGGCAAGCCAAAACTACAGTAGGCTGAACATTTCAGGCAGTCTTTTCAAACAGCTCTTACACTAAAAGGGAATTATCATTTTCACAATTTTAGTGTTATTCTAACCTCAGTGTGGAAATCGATGACAGACTGACCAGGTGAATCCAGGTGAAAGGTATGAACTCTTATTGATGTCACCTGTTAAATCCACTTCAAACAGTGTAGATGAAGGGGGAGGAGACAGGTTAAAGAAGGATTTTTAAGCCTTGAGACAATTGAGTATGTGTGCCATTCAGAGGCTGAATGGTCAAGACAAGATTTAAGTGCCTTTGAACTGGTAGCAGGTTCCAGGCACACCGGTTTGAGTGTCAAGAACTGCAACACTGCTGGGTTTTTTCCACTCTCAACAGTTTCCTGTGTGTATCAAAAATGGTCCACCACCCAACGGACATCCAGCAAACTTGACACAACTGTGGGAAGCATTGGAGTCAACATGGGCCAGCATCCCTGTGGAACGCTTTCAACACCTTGTAGAGACCATGCTCCGACGAATTGAGGCAGTTCCTAGGGTAAAAGGGGGTGCAATTCAATATTAGGAATGTGTTCCTAATGTTTTGTGCATTCAGTGTGTATATAAAACATTTGACTGCACTGGGCTTTAAGCAGTTAACATCCCATCATGCTTTGGGTCATGTATAAATATGTCAAGTTGGCCATTATTTTGGCTACAATGTCTAGAATCAGAAATCTGTGACATTGAAAGAGCATAGGGGGTTTAAAGCTGGTGTGTGTGTGTGTGTGTCTCTCGCTGTCACCAGATCTCAACCAAATTGGGAGATTCTGGTGCAGTGCTTGAGACAGCGTTTTCTACCACCATCAACAAAATTCCTATTCTGGAATTTATTGTGGAAGAATGGTGTCACAGCCCTCCAAAAGAGTTCCAGACACTTGTAGAACCTATGCCAAAGTGCATTGAAGCCGTTCTGGAGGCTCGTGGTGGCAACACTTCCAATTAAGACACTTTGCATCGGGGTTCTCTTTATTTTGGCAGTTCCTGTAGGTATGTGGTAAAACAGTCAAGGTTTGATGTTCAGCAACTTCACGAGTCATCTAGGCCTACATCAACGGATGGGTCCATTCTAAGAGAATCCTCTTTCTATCTCACATACATTGTTCTTGAAGCCTAACTGGGCAAATAAAATAAAACTACATCCACAGATCATTCATGTTACAGTACGTGTCAGACTACCTTTTCATTCAGTATGAGAGAGTTGAGGCAGAGAGTAAGAGAAATGGTTAAGTACATAGAAGAGCTAATGACATCAGCATTCCTGAGAGACAACGGCAATAGGCAACTTCTGAAAAGACTCGTGTGCTCCAAAGAGCACCCTTTTCCCTATAGTGCGACCCTTTTGACCAGGCCCTATCGGGCTTTCATAAAAAGTAAACGCACGATACAAAAGATTGGGGTGCAATTTGGGTCTCACATTAGGCTAAAGCAAACGGTGGTTCATTTGACACAGCAATCAGAAATATAGACTAATAATGTGTACAAATACATCATTAGTGACAGTTGGCCATCTCTGTACAGTACACGTCAGTGGCTATTTACATGAACATCATCACAAATCATGGGGACAAATATGTGTACACGATGGGGTTGCTCTGTTTCAGAGTTCTGTAAAAGAGGTTCCAAATTCCTTTGAAATCATTCACGTTATCTAGATAGCATAAGCAAGTTTACACAGGAAACTTGAATAACAATCATAAATGCATATAGACTTGTATCCCTTTTCAGCAGAACCCAGTGTCATCAAGTCATGCATAGAGGGACCATATATAATGATAATTAATATAATGGCTATATAAGAGAGCTTTAACAGGTCAGGTTTACCATATGCACTGCATGTGTACATGAAACAGTAAAATAAAATACAAATTGTTTATTTTTTAAAGTTAAATTATTAGAAAGTCAATGATGAGTTTCAGATATTTAAGATGCATAATTAATGGAACTTTATTCCCTATTTATATGTGTATGTAGGGAATGAGGTGACTTTTGTAATGCAGCCATTTAGTCTGGCCAATGATTAGCATTGACAGCCTTATAATTGTACTATGCCAAACCATTCTTCGTTTCAAAAGGCTTGAACTAACGTCTGCAGTTCCATAATTATTTCTAAGACCAGTTTTCAAGTCTACAGCTACCTATAGGCCCATAACACATCTTTCTTTTCCCACTGTAGTTCTCTGTTCTCCTTGAACCGGTCTGTGGGTATCTGTCGTATGAAGCAGGGTTGTATTCATTAGCGCACACTGTAGCGATACATTTTGCAATGGAAAAAGAAAACAGCATTTCTTGTTGGAAAAGTTCAGGTATAGTCCCTCTGTCAATTTGTCAATTTTTTTTCAAAATCAAGTTTGATTTCTAGTGAACACGACCCAGAAGTTCCTCTGTACAGGGGTGACACAGCACAAAGGACTGAAGGGGAGAGCAGTACTTGGAGAATGTTATCCATCATCATACACATAATCTCTTAGTCAGTTTGTTGGTTGATGTGTGCACATGTTTGACAGAAAAAAAGAGAATTTTACAGGATCAATTACACCAGAGATAAGATAAACATAACAAAATACGAAGGAATGGATATTTTAGGCCAGACGGAAAGGTACAACGTCGTGTAGGTTTTCTAAGTGCGAGAGACGTCACAGGTCCCAGATATCAGTCCGATCCAAAAGGAGATTCACCTGCATGCCACTTCAATCTGCCATTCAGATACAGTGTCCATACAGTCCACCGCTTCTCTTCCTCCTCCTTTTCAAGTCCGTCTTTCTCACAACCTCCGCTCATTCCTTCTCTCCTTACAAACCTGCCGCCCTACCGTGTTAGGAGTTATCATGTGAGACAGGCTAGGTATAGAGAAACCCGATTATTTGTAGGTGTTCGAGTAATTAAGTGTGATTTGATCTTCCTGTACATGTAGGATGACATCTTTTATAGGTGCATATCAGAATGTCCAGGGTTGTCAGGGTTACTTGTGGCTCCGCTGAAGGGTGGAATCATCAAACAAAGGATTCTTCACCTCCATTTCCCCTGTCTAAAGAGAGAGAGAGAGTTAATGACAACCTGCCATGAGATGAGGAAGAATGTGTAGTTTATAAAACTGATTAGTAGTATCGAGTCCATTTATTTCCCCCACCCCCCCTCCCCTGATTAAAATTGTTACTTTATCATTCTGTTCTGATTTACATAACCTGTTAATTGCTCTATTTTCTAATTCAACAGTGTGCTTTGGCAATATGTATCAATACGTCAAGCCAATAAAGCAAATGCGAGAGAGAAAAGAAGAGAAGTCTGTAGCCTACTATTTATACAATTGTAAATGTACAGTATTTAACTAAAATGTATTCAAACTAGGAGGTAAATATATATTGGATATCAGTCGTGTATCGTTGCCTCTACCATGCCTGCATGTCTGTATAGTACACTATGTGTGTCTGTCTCTTACTGGGGCCAATCCAGGACACTCGTACACCGTGAAATCCCCGTCCTCATTCTCCTCATCTGACGTGGCCACAGAGTCAGGCACCTTTGGCTCATCCCGTTGTCTGAAGGATAAGGAAAAACAAAGAACAGAAAACTGGAGTCATGGAGGTATCCAAACATCACACCACAACCTACAATTCACCCTGATACAGACTGACAGGAAGGTCAGAAGGGAGGGAAGAGGAAGAGAGGCGAGACGTGGGCTGTGTCTGGAAACGTTAATAGCCTTCTTCCTCTGTCCTTTTCCCCCTTAATTCCTGGTAAAACACTTTGGAGCACCAACAAGTAGCTTTACAAAAGAGGAAACAAGGAATTGACAGCTGGTAACATTTTCAGACAGCCAGGGACAGACAGGTAAGTCTGGTTACGTAGCAGACGAGACAGACGGAGTGGAGCTAGAAGGCCAGGGGCATGACTCACTTCTGCAGGGAGAGCATCTGCTGTTTCTGGTGTTGGTAGTGGTACATCTGGGCACTCTGAGCCAGCCTCTTATCCCCAGGCTGCAGGCAAGGCATACGATTACATTAGAGGGCATGGTGGCACCCTACTCCCTACACAGTACACTAATTTTAAACAGACTATATAAAAAGCAGGTGCCATGTGGGAGTGTTTCAATAGAACATTATTGTACAGAACGTGAGATTGTTTCAATGTGATTAGTATTGCATTGGAAATTGAAACACACTTTACAGTAAAACAATAAAATGAAGGTGATAAAAAAATAAAAAGGCAAAAAGCGATGAATAAAAATACAAACTAAATGGAAAGATAACGTAGGATAAAATAAAAAAATAAAAAACATTTATGATTTATATTGTAACCATGACTTTAATGCGATTGTGTTCTGTACTCACCACATTGTTGTCATAGGAATGGGGCCCCGTACCCCCATAAGCAGGGTAGTCTGCCTTCTGAGCCAGGCGCACACCTCTCTGCAACCTGAGATGATACAGGGACATCAGAGTTAGCTCTGTGCCATACCCAACACATTGTTCATCCACCATAATTTGCAAATGAATTCATTAAAAATCCTACAATGTGATTTTCTGGATTTTTTTTCTCATTTTTTCTGTCATAGTTGAAGTGTACCTATGATGAAAATTACAGGCCTCTCATCTTTTTAAGTGGGAGAACTTGCACAATTGGTGGCTGACTAAATACTTTTTTGCCCCACTGTATGTATGATATTGTCAAGTTAAAATGTAATTTTGTTTGAGGGTATGTAATTAAAAGCAGATGATTTGCGCATCATTTAAATGTAATCTTTAATTTGTGGGCTGAGCAAGTAGCTTATAATTACATACCCTCAAACAGAATGACATTTTAACTTGACAATATCATATTTGCATTTATTGTTTGGAGGGAAAAATATAACCTTTACGCAATCTCGAAAAGGGTGTTACTTGTTAGCGATTTTGAACAGGGCCCTATTTAATCTTTCCCAGTTTCTCAAAGTTTTTTCAGGTTTTCACTCTTGAAATATATCTATATTTATTATACTACAAAAACGGCATATTCTAACAATGCTTAACCCACACCAGAAGAGGTAGTTGTGTTTGGATAGCTGCGTTTTTGTACTGTACAGTGTAGACTGCATGATGTGATGGCTGAGTTTGTTAAACAAATGCCGGGCAATTGATACAAATCATTATGATATCATTCTGCCAGGTAGGCCTACTTTGCAGTCAACATTTAATTGGGAAGCTGTTTGGGGAACGCCTTTAGACAATGTTCATTCAAACAGCGCATGATGGGTGAATTGCGCATCAAAGTCAACTAAGACTTTGGATCAAACATTTTGAATACCTGGTTTGCATGCCCATTGTTGCATACCGATTGATGTTGGAATAAATCTTGATTTTTTTTAAAAACATTTTTTAAATGAACCAAAAACTAACGTAACCAGCTAAAGCAATTCAAAAAAATTGGTGTCGCACTGCCAAGTCAAAGGGTCGCAAATTCGAGGATTTCGGTCACAATTTTGAGCTCTGGTTTAAAGTTTAGACCAATATGAATCTAATCTCCCTGAATTTGCTTTGTAATCATTTTACAAATAGTCAGGTAGCAAGTTAAACCTCGGTTGTTTATTAATGCGGAGTCAGTCGCGACTAAAATGGTTACATGGAGTAAATTTATACTAGTCCGTACAACTGAAGTGCATACAATTTACAATCAGCAACTTAAACGGACACTAAAACGAAGCGACAATGTGACTACTAAAAACACACTAAACTGTCCGTTCGTAAAACAGTTAAGTCAGTGTACAGTAAAGTACCGCGCAACATGTAAGAAACCAAAGCCGACTGGAACAAGATGCAGATGTAGGGAGAATGTTTACCTGATCCAACAGACACCAGCCAAGAGCAAGGCCACAGATCCCATGACCACAAACACACTAGTCATGACTGTAAAGAGGAAAAGAAAGGGTGTTAGGAAAAGAGGATGAAAACAGCTGGTAGAGAAAAGGGAAGACATATCCTGAAGAGGGTATAGATCAGAGGAGAAGACAAGAGACTAAAGGCACTGTCTAGGTTAGTTCACAGACTAGGAGAAGTCAGTGGGAGCTGAAAAATAATCCATTCACAAGGTTGTACGGGCATCCCAAATTGGATCCCTGGGAATATCGTGCCATTTGGGTCACTATAAACCTCAGTTAAGAGCCAAGAGCAGTTAAAGTCAATAAAAGCATTCATAAGATAATCAGGATGTGGAAAAACTTCAGATTGGAGAACAATGGTTCCCCTGTTCAATATTTCCATGAGAAATGTGTAGATAATACTGGAACGTTCTGGACTCATGTATATAGAGGAAAGCATTTTTGCTGTTAAAATCGAAACATTAAAAAGTAATAAGGAAGGTTACATGCCAATAAACACATGATCGTTGGAGGGGTAAGGGATGATCAGGGGCCCACTACGAACTGCTGGGATGTGGGTGGTGGTGGGGGCGGCTGTAGTCGTGTTATACGCGGCTGTAGTGGTACTGTGTGTCGTAGGCTGGTCTGTGGTAGGCCGTTGGGTGAGGATCATGGATGGGTCATCTTCCTCCTCGGCTTTGGAAAAATCCTGAGAGAGAGGAGCTAGGAGATACAAAAATGAGAGAATTAATGGTAATTGATAGCAAGGAAAACTATACTACTAATATAGCAAATCATATGATCTTCCTGGTCACATTATGCCATATCTACGCAATTAAAAGCTTTGTCAAATTCGGGCCTCCCGAATGGCGCAGCGGTCTAAGGCACTGCATCGCTACCGGCTACCCCCTTGGGCGGCACACAATTGGCCTAAAGTCGTCCGGGTTAGGGGAGGGTTTGGCCAGGGGGTGCTTTACTTGGCTCATCGCGCTCCAGCGATTCCTTGTCGCGGGCCGGGCGCCTGCAGGCCATAGGGCTTTGGTCAAAATATGACACTGTAAAGCCAAAGGTTTTCTTCTCTCACCTGGATGTTTGACCCCCGACTCCTTCCGTTGGCTGATGATGGTGGACAGGAAGTCTATCTCCTCATCCACTTCAGGGAACGTGGTCACTTTTCCCGCTGAAAGGAGAACATGATCTTGGTCATTGGGTTTCAATGATTACTTACACAACAATGTGAGGAGAGGAGAAGACAGAGGTAGATGCAGAGAGAGAGCGAGAGCGAGCAATTTCTCCTCCACCATCCAGGTGATTGCAGGTATGAGTCAGAGAGCTACAAATCGCCAATGATGACCTTCTACTCCACCATAGTGACTATGGGGAATCAGTCATCAGATGCTGACAACACAAGCTACACTTAATCAACTGCACAAGCTATTGATTTCCATACAGAACGAAAGGCTACGAAACACAGAGCCATATAGTCACACTACTGGAGAGATCAGGCAGGTATTCGTCCTATAATTGTATTAACAGTAGTGCAGTAGTTCGGGGTGGCAGATCAACAGGAAAACCACAGCCCTGCTGACTAAGGGAAATCCAGAGTCTTTGGTACTTGACTGCAGAGGCAAACACTTTAAAATGGGGAGCTAACATGGTCACCATATGGAATTACAGTGTCATCATGTAAATGCATCATATTGCATCTATTACTGAACATAAATACAACAACTTTAAAGATATGACTTATTCTCATTTACAATGACGGCCTACCCAGGCCAACGCTGGGCCAATTGTGCGCCGCCCTATGAGACTACCAATCACGGCCGGATGTGATGCAGCTGGATTCGAACCAGGTACTGCAGTGGCGCCTCTTGCAATGAGATGCAGCGTTTTAGACCACTGCCCCTGCTGGGGAGCCAGGCCCAGTCAATCAGAACAAATTCTTCCCCACAAAAGGACTTTATTACAAACAGAAATACTCCTCAGCACCACCTCAGACGATCCCTCAGGTGAAGAAGCCCGATGTGGAGGTCCTTGGCTGGCGTGATTACACTTGGTCTGCGGTTGTGATGCCGGTTGGAAGTACTACCAAATTCTCTAAAACGACATTGGAGGCGGCTTATGGTAGAGAAATTAACATTACATCTCTGGCAACAGCTCTGGTGGACATCCCTGCAGTCAGAATGCCAATTGCACACTACCTCAAAACATCTGTGGTGTGGTTGACAAAACTGCATTTTTTAGAGTGGCCTTTTATTGTCCCCATGCTGTTTAATCAGCTTCTTGGATATGCCACATCTGCCAGGTGGATGGATTATCTTGGTAAAGCAGAAATGCTCACGAAGAGGGATGTAAACAAACTTGTGTTCAAAATTTGAGAGAAATAAGCTTTTTGTTCATATGGATAATGTCTAGCATCTTTTATTTCAGCTCACAACACTTAACATGTTGTGTTTATATTTTTGTTCAGTGTAAATACATGGCTCTCCTTGACTCCATCCATATACCCCGTACTGGTCCTCATAGGGGACACAGCGGAATTCCAGTTAGAAAGAACTGGTCCATGCTGCCCTCATGTGGCCAGTGTGGATAAACACACACACCTACACCAACAAGTGAGTCGATGATACGTGTAAGGATCCAAATCAAATCATTCATCAAGTACAAAAGGCTTGCGCAAACACAAACTACAGCCTTGCAAAAGCATTAAACATCTTTGTATTTGCAGAGATGACACGCTGCATGTTTCTTACATTGGATTGGTTTGTGCTTAATCATAAAGGGTTACTATATCAACAGTAATTAATAATGCCGGTTTCACAGGGGAGGTGAGAGCAGTGAGGTGATAAACTGCATAGCAGTACGGTGCTGTAAGTGTTAGAATGTGTGTGTATGTGTGGTGCTGTAATGCCTGTGTGTCTATGTATGAGACTGAGTAAACCAGTGATACTGTGTGTTGCTAGCTGGATCAAAGTGAGAGAATCTCTGTGTGGGTGGGTGTCTATGACAGAGTGAACGTGAGGTGCTTTCGTGCATACGTGTGTGTGTGTGTGTGTGCGTGTGTGTGAGGGAGAGTGGTGCAGTGTGTGTATGCGAGAGAGTGTGTGTGTGCATTCATGCGTGTATTTGTGTAAGAGATTCTGTACATTACATATTAGTGAGAGTGGGGGAATTGTGTCGCGGTGTGTGGGTGGATAGGTCAGCGTCTCTGTCATGAAGAGGTGCTCTGAGCGTGTGGGTGGGGGGCACAGAGGAGGTAGGGCGAGAACGATAGAGAGAGAGAGAGAGAGAGAGAGAGAGAGAGAGAGAGAGAGAGAGAGAGAGAGAGAGAGAGAGAGAGAGCGCTCGAGCAATAGAGAGAGAAAGACGGAGGGAGAGCGAGAGAGCAATCATGAATGAAAACCAAAACCAGGGCAACAGAGAGAGAAGCCAAGAAAGGGAAGGGAAGGGAGAGGATAGAAGGTAACTATTCCCCAGGTCATTTCTGTAAATGAGAATGTGCTCTCAGTCAACTTACCTGGTAAAATAAGGATTGAATAAATACAAATTTTAAAAAAGAGGGGGGGTTGGAGAGGTGAAGAACCGTAAATAAACCAAAGACCCATTTCTAAAGGCCGTTTCAAGTACTGTAAGGTATTATTATTTTCTGATGTAATAAATCTTTTCAAAATGTGAGACATATATACACACACATCATCCCTCCATAGCTTGTGCCAACCAACCACATTGTAAGGTGCTCTAGAGATTCGCCTAGAGGTCAGTAAAGTGAAGTGCACAATAATACAATAGCGATGAATTGACCAGTGGCTTCCAAGCAGCTCTGAATAATAGTAACTGCTGGGCCCCCTGTCATCAATTCTTCCTATTCAGTTCAATGCAACTATTGTATGCAGCAGACCACAGATATGACTCCAATTATACTGGGCAAAAATAGAAACGCAACATGTACAGTGCTGGTCCCATGTTTCATGAGCTGAAATAAAATATGTTCCATATGCACAAAAAGCTTATTACTCTCAAATGTTGTGCACAAATGTATTTATATCCCTGTTAGTGGGCATTTCTCCTTTACCAAAATAATCCATGCACCTGACAGGTGTGCTATATCAAAAAGATGATTAAACAGCATGATCATTACACAGGTGCACCTTATGCTGGGGGGGAAATAAAGGACCCCTCTCAAATGTGCAGTTGTGTCACACAACACAATGCCACAGATGTCTCAAGTTGAGGGAGTGTGCAATTGGCATGCTAACTGCAGGAATGTCCACCAGAGCTGATGCCAGAGAATTCTAAATTCATTTTGCTACCGTAAGCCGCCTCCGTCGTTTCAGAGAATTTGGCAGTGTATCCAACCGGCCTCACAACCGCAGACCACATGTGATGACGTGCAGCAGCTTGTAGAGATTTGTAGTCTTGCATGATGTCTTCTTTGATGCTTTTTAGATTTTTTTAATCCGAGTGAATAGAGCCAAATATATTGATAAAAGCCACCTTGTGTGCGAGAGAGATTTACATGGATATCAAAATGTCATGCCAGGGTAAGCTTACACAAAACACAGTCCTTATTTGAAGTGTTTCTAAAATCTACAAAGGATCAAATTAATGGTGGAAAAACAACGAACCATTTCAGTGTTTGAACGCTAGGCTTTATGGCTATTATGACACGGCCAGTCACATTCTGTTAAAGGTCCCCAAAGCACACACAGCCCTGGGTCGCTCCTCTTTTCAGTTCGCTGCAGCTAGCGACTGGAACAAGCTGCAAACAAACACGAACTGGACAGTTTTATCTCAATCTCTTCTTTCAAAGACTCAAATCGTGGACACTTACTGACAGATGTGTTGCTACCATGCTATGTTGTTGTCTTAGGGCTCTCTTTATGTAGTGTTGTCTCTCTTGTCGTGATGTGTGTTTTGTCCTATATTTTTAATCCCAGGCCCACGTCCCCGCAGGAGGCCTTTTGGTAGGCCGTCATTGTAAATAAGACTTTGTTCTTAACTGACTTGCCTTGTTAAATCAAATTAAAAAGTCCACTGCGGAGCTCAATAGCCCCATATAGTAGCCGACTAAACAACACGATATACGATGGAGTTTGAGCAGCAGCTGGTGTGAGCAGACTGGTGCTCCGACATCACATACAATTATTTATTCAAATAAAAAAACACTATTGATTTCAACACCCAAAGAATAGCCTGCAAGTACACAGAACATTTTATCTGACGTCGGAGCTCTAGTCAGTCTACACTAGTTACCGCCAAACTCCAATTGTAAATCGTTGTTTAAAAATCGGCTATATAGTTGAGCCATGATAAAGCTGCTTTATTTTTCTATTCACACAGTAAGAACAAAAGCCTCAATGCTCGTCTCCTGTCCTGTCATATGAAATTAGTAAATGTAAGTAAGTAATGAATTTTAAATCACGGAACCCTTTTTCAATGTGGCCCCCTTCTAGCTGTGGACGATGGCATATTGGTCTGAATGACGCAAGCCAGTTATGCATATATTAGTGATCTATTCCCTATTGATAACAGAGAAAAAGGTTGCACCTGAAGCCAATGCAAGATAGTCAACTCCAGCTGCAATTTCCAATAATCTGGTGGCCACAGTTGAAGTGAAAATCTCGGACTTAAAACAACAGCTAGGGGAAAGGGTGCCGTTTGGGAGCACACAAGACACAGTGGCAACAGAAATATGAGTCATACTGCAGCTCAATGCTCAAATGTAATTATTCTGTCACATTTCCTCAAAATGTTCTGTGTTTGTCGAGTGGGTGGTTGGGGTTGGGTAAAAACCAATCTCTCGTTTGAACATGTCTGCAAATATTGCCTTGTTTTGGGGGAAATGACCTGAAATAGGCAACTGTTTGCCCCGTGTGTCTAGCAGCCATTGTCTACTGGAAATACGCTGCCGATTGCCCCATGTGCCTAGTAGCCATGGTCTCAAGTGTATTACATATAATTGTTCCAGGTGTTTTGTAAGTGAGCGAGCTATACTGTAGGGCAGGCTTCCCCAAATGGCGGCCCGCGTGCTGTGGTTTAATTTGGCCCCCCAAGTTTTCTGAGCAACTGAAAAACATATATATAATCTGAACAAAAATATAAATGAAACATGTGTTGGTCCCATGTTTCATGAGCTGAAACAATATATCCCAGATATCTTCCATATGCATAAAAATATTCTCTCAAATTTTGTGCACAAATTTGTTTACATCCCTGTTAGTGAGCATTTATCATTTTAGAGAAATTGGCAGTCCCTCCAACCGGCCTCACAACATACAAAGTGGTTCGCATGCGAATCATTCTTATCCATTAAATTCAGTCATGTGCCAGTCATGTCCTAAGTGGCTGCAAAGAACTAAATGGCCATTAGGAAAATGGATACCACTTAAATGCGGTGGGCTAAGTCGGTGAATTAACTGTGTGTACAGCTGCAAATCCAGAGGTCTCAAATGGCATCCTTATTCACTACATAGTGCACTATTTTTGAACAGAAGCCGGACTATGGTCAGAGCAGTGCATACAGGGACCACTTGGGAAGCAACCCACGATGAGAGCCGGTAAACATGTCCAGATGACAGATACTCAAAGTCTAAACGGGCAAACTGTTGCTCACAACATCAGTGTGCTCAGTGTGTATGGAGTGGCTAGAATATCCACGGATGAGCTCGCTCAGGAGGAGGATAGCGTGTGTGAAGGGCAGCAAGAGGAAAAGAAAGAGAAGAAAAGGAGGATAGAGTGATAGAGAGGAAGAGAGATATGTGGAGGAGGAAAGAATGATAGAGGGGTCCTCTCTAACCTTCTGTTTAGTGATTTATTCTGTTTACCATCAGCTCTTCTAGAGCCAGTCAGTGGATGTGTCCCAAATGGCACGCTTGCGTTAAAAGTAGCATGCTTGATAGGGATCAGGGTGCCATTTGGGATGTATTTTCTGTCAGTGGATCAGGGAAAACCTTCTTGGCAGACAGTCCATGCTTTACAATCTGTGCTGAGGGATAATCGTTTAGACTTTGTTGTGGCTAGGCTGTAATCTCACAGACCGGTGGTGAATCAGGTCTCAGTCTTTCAATTCCTTTCCTTCTTTAATGTAGGGCTTTCCTGGAGTCACCCTCCCTCCAGTGTCTGTCTGGCCTATGACTAAATCTAATCTAAGATATTTCTTTATGGGTTTTAATGCCAATTGTTTTGTATCAATACGACTTTATGAAAGTCATCCATTCTCATTTTGAACCATTATGAATCCTTTCCCATTGCTCTGGCTCTCTCTCTCCATTGGAACAACAAACCTTTTTCCCGAGCTATCAGCTCTCAGTCCCCTGATGACGCACCCCCTACGCTGTCTCATTAACACTCGTTAAAGTCTGAGGCAGTGGGGGACTGGAGGGGAGACTGCTATTATCCATTAAAAAGTGAGCAATATTAACTTATTTTTCACATTAAACTAGTCTCTCGTGAGATGGGACAGACAATGTGGAACAGTTCTCCCTGTGCCCTCGTTTTGTATAACAGGTTATTAGGACGAATCTTGTGGGGGTACACTCAACGTTCCCTCAAAAGGTCTGCTGAGTGCAAACCTGAACATTGTGAAAATTCTGTGCAACTCCTGGCGTTTACTGCGAACACTGCGGCTGTACCCGCTTTAACTTACAGTTATAACAGTGTTCAAGTTGACTGCTGTGGCTATTTGATCATAATTTAGTCCTAAATTAGAGTGGCCTACCATCAAAACCAATGGAGAAAATGGATCCCACAACATTCTAACAAATAGCTGTTCTATCATTCAGCCTACAGTAGCAACCAACCATTCGATTAGACCTTTTAGAAACTTTTTATAGTCCTGAACCCCTTCAAACATTCAACCTCCAGCTGCGTACCCCTCTAGCACCAGGGCAGGGGACTCTCAAATGTTTTTTTGCTATCATTGTAAGCCTGCCACACACACAATACAATACATTTATTAAACATAAGAGTGTGAGTTGTCTTCACAACCCGGCTCGTGGGAAGTGACAAAGCGCTCTTATAGGACCAGGGCACAAATAATAATAATCAATAAATACAATTTTGCTCTTTATTTAGCCATCTTATATATAAACCTTTATTTGTTAATTGAAAATTGTGAATAATGAGAAGGGTGTGCTTGAAAGGATGCACATAACTCTGCAATGTTGGGTTGTATTGGAGAGAGTCTGTCTTAAATAATTTCCCACACAAAGTCTGTGCCTGTATTTAGTTTTCATGCTAGTGATGGCTGAGAATCCCCTCTCACATAGGTACGTGGTTGCAAAGGGCAACAGTGTCTTAACAGCGCAATTTGCCAAGGCAAGAAACTCTGAGCGTAGCCCAATCCAGAAATCTGTCAGTGGCTTGTGATTAAATTCAATTTTCACAGAACTGCTTTATGCAATTTCGATGAGACTCTCTTGTTCAGATATCGGTAAATGGACTGGAGGCAGGGCACAAAAGGGATAACGAATCCAGTTGTTTAAGTCGTCCGTTTTGGGAAAGTACCTGCATAATTGCGCACCCAACTCACTCAGGTGCTTCGCTATATCACATTTGACATTGTCCATGAGTGTGAGTTAATTTGCACACAAAAAAATCATACAATGGAAAGACCTGTGTATTGTCCTTGTTAATGCAGACAAAAAAAGAGCTCCAACTTATTAAAATCATATTCTCAATTTTGTCCCGCACATTGAATATAGTCTTGGAGAGTCCCTGTAATCCTAGATTCAGATCATTTAGGCGAGAATAAACATCACCCAGATAGGCCAGTCGTGTGAGAAACTCGTCATCATGCATGCGGTCAGACAAGTGAAAATGAAAATGAAAGAAAACTACGTTTGTCTCTCATTTTTAAAAAAACGTGTCAATACTTTGCCCCTTGACAACCAGCACACTTCTGTATGTTGTAAAAGCGTTACATGGTTTCTGCCCATATCATTGCATAGTGCAGAAAATACATGAGAGTTTAGGGGCCTTGCTTTAACAAAGTGAACAATTTTCACTGTAGTGTCCAAAACGTCTTTCAATCTGTCAGGTATTCCCTTGGCAGCAAGAGCCTCTCTGTGGATGCTGCAGTGTACCCAAGTGGCGTCGGGAGCAACTGCTTGCACGCGCGTTACCACCCCACTAGGTCTCACTGTCATGGCTTTTGTGCCACAGATACCAACACATCTTGACCACCAAAGTCCATTTGATGCTGTCCAGTATCCTCTCTTGTTGTCCTGGTTTCCAGTGGTTTGCAGAAGAGGATGTCTTCCTTAATTGACCCCCCATAAACGTAACGGACATATACCAGGAGCAGCGCCACGTCTGTTGACTCATCAGGCTGTAACGCATATATTGCACGGGTTTGTATGCGAACCAGTAATTGTTTCAAAACATCTCCTGCCATGTCACTGATGCAATTTTCTGTATAGTTTTTTGGGCCTTTTCCCCCAGCATTGTTTCAGCCATATCCGTGGCAGCAGGAAGAATGAACTTCTCCAGAATAGTATGGGGCTTGCCTGTCCTAGCCACTCGGTAGCTCACAACATAAGACTCTTCTAGCCCCTTCTTATTAATAGTATCTGTCGCTTTTATAAATGTCTTACTACTTGGAAGTCATAATTCTCACTCAAAAAACTCCCATGGCTTATTTTTCTAATTGGCATGTTTTGATTCTAAATGTCTGCGCAAGAGTCAAGGTTTCATCATGTTGAAAGATAATACTTTTGAACATATAACACACTGTGGCTAAGGAAAGGCACTACTCCCAAATCAATGTAGTTCTCATCATATTTGTGGTGCTTTCCCGGGTAAGGGGGCAGTAGCTCATCGGCTGCATCAGATTCACTGTCAGTGTCCATGCTAGCTGGGCTAACAACAAATGTAGAATTACTGATGCTAGCATTGGATGTGCTCGTGGAAGCATAACAACTTGTGTCGTCGACAGGTGCAGGTGTAGTACTGCTGGTAGTAGCAGTACAACCAGTAGAGCTGGTATGTGCCTAAATGGACGTGGGCCTTACTTTTTAAACATTTCTAAATATTTATCAATTTTCGAGCAAAACATTTTTATAATTTTTTAAATGTGAATCACATTTTTATTTATTTGGCATAACCCAGTTTGGGAATACCTGGATTAGACTATTGGAAAAAACATGTAGGGCTTGACATTAACCCATTTAACTTGTAATTTAAATAGATTTTTATTTGGATGTAATGGACATACACAAAATAGTCCAAATTGGTGAAGAGAAAAAATTGTTTAAAAAAATGTTTAAATAAAAGGAAAAGTGGTCCGTGCATATGTATTCACCCTCTTTGCTATGAAGCCCCTAAATAAGATCTGGTGCAACCAATTACCTTCAGAAGTCACATAATTATTTAAATAGATTGCACACAGGTGGACTTTAAGTGTCACATGATCTCTCATATAGTATATTATATATATATATATATATATATATATATATATATATATATATATATATATATATATATATATATATACATATACACATACATACACACTATCACACATACACACTGCTCAAAAAAATAAAGGGAACACTTAAACACAATGTAACTAACTAAGTCAATCACACTTCTGTGAAATCAAACTGTCCACTTAAGAAGCAACACTGATTGACAATAAATTTCACATGCTGTTGTGCAAATGGAATAGACAACAGGTGGAAATTATAGGCAATTAGCAAGACACCCCCAATAAAGGAGTGGTTCTGCAAGTGATGACCACAGACCACTTCTCAGTTCCTATGCTTCCTGGCTGATGTTTTGGTCACTTTTGAATGCTCGCGGCCCTTTCACTCTAATGGTAGCACGAGACGGAGTCTACAACCCACACAAGTGGCTCAGGTAGTGCAGCTCATCCAGGATGGCACATCAATGCGAGCTGTGGCAAGAAGGTTTGCTGTATCTGTCAGCGTAGTGTCCAGAGCATGGACGCGCTACCAGGAGACAGGCCAGTACATCAGGAGACGTGGAGGAGGCCGTAGGAGGGCAACAACCCAGCAGCAGGACCGCTACCTCCACCTTTGTGGAAGGAGGAGCAGGAGGAGCACTGCCAGAGCCCTGCAAAATGACCTCCAGCAGGCCACAAATGTGCATGCGTCTGCTCAAATGGTCAGAAACAGACTCCACAAGGGTGGTATGAGGGCCCGACGTCCACAGGTGGGGGTTGTGCTTACAGCCCAACACCGTGCAGGACGTTTGGCATTTGCCAGAGAACACCAAGATTGGGAAATTCGCCACTGGCGCCCTGTGCTCTTCACAGATGAAAGCAGGCTCACACGTGACAGACGTGACAGTCTGGAGACGCTGTGGAGAATGTTCTGCTGCCTGCAACATCCTCCAGCATAACTGGTTTGGCGGTGGGTCAGTCATGGTGTGGGGTGGCATTTCTTTGGGGTGCCGCACAGCACTCCATGTGCTCGCCAGAGGTAGCCTGACTGCCATTAGGTACCGAGATGAGATCCTCAGACCCCTTGTGAGACCATATGCTCATGCGGTTGGCCCTGGGTTTCTCCTAATGCAAGACAATGCTAGACGTCATGTGGCTGGAGTGTGTCAGCAGTTCCTGCAAGAGGAAGGCATTGATGCTATGGACTGGCCCGCCCGTTCCCCAGACCTGAATCCAATTGATCACATCTGGGACATCATGTCTCGCTCCATCCACCAACGCCACGTTGCACCACAGACTGTCCAGGAGTTGGCCGATGCGTTAGTCCAGGTCTGGGAGGAGATCCCTCAGGAGACCATCCGCCACCTCATCAGGAGCATGCCCAGGCGTGGTAGGGAGGTCATACAGGCACGTGGAGGCCACACACACTACTGAGCCTCATTTTGACTTGTTTTAAGGACATTACATCAAAGTTGGATCAGCCTGTAGTGTGGTTTTCCACTTTAATTTTGAGTGTGACTCCAAATCCAGACCTCCATGGGTTGATAAATTTGATTTCCATTGATCATTTTTGTGTGATTTTGTTCTCAGCACATTCAACTATGTAAAGAAAAAAGTATTTAATAAGAATATTTCATTCATTCAGATCTAGGATGTGTTATTTTAGTGTTCCCTTTATTTTTTTGATATATATACACATACACACAGTGCCTTGCAAAAGTATTCGGCCCCCTTGAACTTTGCGACCTTTTGCCACATTTCAGGCTTCAAACATAAAGATATAAAACTGTATTTTTTTGTGAAGAATCAACAACAAGTGGGACACAATCATGAAGTGGAACGACATTTATTGGATATTTCAAACTTTTTTAACAAATCAAAAACTGAAAAATTGGGCGTGCAAAATTATTCAGCCCCCTTAAGTTAATACTTTGCAGCGCCACCTTTTGCTGCGATTACAGCTGTAAGTCGCTTGGGGTATGTCTCTATCAGTTTTGCACATCGAGAGACTGAATTTTTTCTCCCATTCCTCCTTGCAAAACAGCTCGAGCTCAGTGAGGTTGGATGGAGAGCATTTGTGAACAGCAGTTTTCAGTTCTTTCCACAGATTCTCGATTGGATTCAGGTCTGGACTTTGACTTGGCCATTCTAACACCTGGATATGTTTATTTTTGAACCATTCCATTGTAGATTTTGCTTTATGTTTTGGATCATTGTCTTGTTGGAAGACAAATCTCCGTCCCAGTCTCAGGTCTTTTGCAGACTCCATCAGGTTTTCTTCCAGAATGGTCCTGTATTTGGCTCCAATTTTAACCATCTTCCCTGTCCCTGCTGAAGAAAAGCAGGCCCAAACCATGATGCTGCCACCACCATGTTTGACAGTGGGGATGGTGTGTTCAGGGTGATGAGCTGTGTTGCTTTTACGCCAAACATAACGTTTTGCATTGTTGCCAAAAAGTTCAATTTTGGTTTCATCTGACCAGAGCACCTTCTTCCACATGTTTGGTGTGTCTCCCAGGTGGCTTGTGGCAAACTTTAAATCACACTTTTTATGGATATCTTTAAGAAATGGCTTTCTTCTTGCCACTCTTCCATAAAGGCCAGATTTGTGCAATATACGACTGATTGTTGTCCTATGGACAGAGTCTCCCACCTCAGCTGTAGATCTCTGCAGTTCATCCAGAGTGATCATGGGCCTCTTGGCTGCATCTCTGATCAGTCTTCTCCTTGTATGAGCTGAAAGTTTAGAGGGACGGCCAGGTCTTGGTAGATTTGCAGTGGTCTGATACTCCTTCCATTTCAATATTATCGCTTGCACAGTGCTCCTTGGGATGTTTAAAGCTTGGGAAATCTTT